>NW_007250951.1:200918-201375 GCF_000164805.1 Carlito syrichta | reverse complement strand
TGTTAGAGTCAATGTCTTTCTTTAGTTTTCCTAGAAGTTGCTTTATGAATGTTGGTGCGCCTATGTTTAGGATAGATATTTCTTGTTGATGGAGTGAACCTTTTATCATTATGTAGTGGCCCTCTGTATCTTTTTTAATTTTTGATAGCTTAAATGGTATTTTGTCTGAAATTAGGATCGCGACTCCTCCTTTCTTTTGTGTTCCATTCGCCTGAAAATTTGTTTCCCATCCTCTTACTTTGAGTCTGTGTATGTCCTTTCTAGTGAGATGGGTCTCTTGAAGGCAGTATATTGTTGCCTGGTGATATTTTATCCATTTTGTCATTCTATGTCTTTTCAGTGGTGTGTTTAGTCCATTCACATTCAGACTAATTTATTGAAATGTGAGAGTTCTTCCCCTATCATGGAGTTCTTATTGAGTTATTGTTCTTCCACTTGGTTTTTTCTTTATTCTTTT
>NW_007250951.1:168919-199863 GCF_000164805.1 Carlito syrichta | reverse complement strand
GTCTATTCAGCAGTTTGCAGTCTTGGTCCGTTCAGAGAATCTCACCAGTTCACCTATGCCGTCGCCATCTTGCCCCGTCTCTACATTTGTAATTTAATTGGTCATTTGAAAACAGCATTTTGCAGAAAACATACTTATATTACAAAGAGGTCAAAGCAAAATAAGATTTCAAATAACTTCACCTGTAGTAGACTGCTTTGGGCTGAAGTTCCAGGGATCAGTGTTTTCCTTCACCCTTTCCAGAGATGGGAGGCTCTCACGGGAAGACCTGGGAAGCACCAGTTTAAGTATTCCACAAAGCTGAAATGAAGTGCCCAAGAAAGTTGCAGCAGTTACCTGGCCCTCCCCAATCCGAGTGCATGCTGTGCACTCCACACACATCTGTCGGCATCTTTTTCCAGGCTCCCAGCAGCTATGGCGCCCAGGGACTCGACTTGCCCTAGTTCAAGCAGCTAGGAGGTAACCGAGGTGGGATTCAGACTACTTCTAACCACACAGTCTCCTAAGCAGGACAGATGCTTAGACTTGTAGGCCTGCCTGGTTTTCAAGAGAATACTTAGCAGATATGAACACATCTTTGAACAAGCAGTTCAACAGCCTCTCGTTGTCATGTCTACTGACATTGTCTAGGCGAGGACGGTGCCCTACACATCTTTGAACTCCGTTTTCAGCACAAGAAAGGGCCTTCTGGATTCAATAAACTGCAGGAGACGGTCTTAACATAATAGGTCCCCAACAATGATCTCCCCTATCATTGAACCCCAAGAGTAATTACTGGGTAGCCCTCAAATCATAAAGCTAGACTCTACAGGCACAGAAAAACATATCTCATAAGACATTAACTGGCTCTTCCTGGTGAGCTTCCCAGAGCTTTTTCCCAGACCCAGGAGTCAGATCTCAAGTGCTCAACAACGCATGTTGCCTCTGTATCCTTCACTGTGGGACTTTGAGGCCTTTCCAGAAGAGACAGGCTAATTATAACTGCCAGCATTGCAGAGCAATTGCATCACTCCTGCTGCAGGCATCAGTGAGGAAACGGGACAGACAGAGGAAGGGTTGTCGAGTGGGGGCAGGCACACAGGGTACATGACTAACGCTCGCAGACCTCTGGAAAAGATAGAGCAGTTCTGCTCCTGAGTGAAAAGATAAGCTTGTGTATTGTATTAAAATCAAGCCCTTAGACTGAAACAGGATAGCCTAGAAATAGTTCAGAAACACGGGAGACTTGAAACTTGAAAATGAGCTTTCAAAGAGGTTATTTTTATAAACCAAATGTGCACAGGAAATTTTGTTATTCTACTTCTGTTCCACAGCCTAAAGATCTGTATTGTCCTAGTACAAAGACCTTCTTGGACAGAATCCCAGTCACAGTCGGTTTACTTAAAAATCATGAAAACCTCACTATTATCTTGCTCCAGATAGCATCTTCCTACAAGGATGTCTTTCACCACCTACATGTCTCCGTTTCCAAGACCAAATGGTGATTTCTTTGCCCCCTCTCTGAGCCACACAACTGCATTCTCACAAAATGCAAAATACAAAGCTTAAAACAATTTCCATTTCTTGTATTCAACTGTGTCTACTTAAAATACAAAGTTGAAGTTTCCACAAAACCTAAAAAGTTCTAGAACTTCATCTGTGATACATTCCCTAATCATTCCGTAGACTTATACTTCTTATTATTTGAGAAACTTCTAATTTATTTCATTTCATGTTTAATAAAGGGCTTTAGAAAATTGACAAAACATTTCTGCAGTGATAGGCAGCAATACCTCGAGTTAAATGTGCACATTCTTTGCTCCAGCAGTTCCATGCCTAGAAACTAATTATTTAGAAAGACTGACACAATGCTCAAAAATGTAAGCGTAGAAATGTTTACTGCCACACAATTTGCAATAGCAAATGTTGGGCCCCACCCAAAGAACAATTAATTGGGCAATGGTTAAATAAATTATGGCACAAGCATAATAAGGAGTACTATGAAGATGCTGAAACAGCAAATATTGAGGAGGATGGATGTCTAAGACATACTGCAGAGTGGGAGAAAATGCAATCTACTGAACACACATAGCACGATACACCTTTTTTTTTTTTTTGAGTTGGAGTCTCACTCTGTCACCCAGACTGGAGTGCAATGGCCGCTCCCGGCCACCGCAGCCTCGACCTGCTGGGCTCCAGCGATCCTTCCGCCTTAGCCTTCCAAGTAGCCGGAACTACAGGCGTGCGCTACCACGCCCAGCTAATTTTTGATTTATTGTAGAGATGAGGTCTCGTCAAGTTGCCCAGGCGGGTCTCGAACCCGCAGGCTTAGGCAATCCACTCACCTCAGCCTCCCAAAGTGCTGGGACTACAGGCTGAGCCACTGAGCCCAGCCTCGATACACTTTTAATTTAAAAGTGTGTATCTGTGCATATGTATGTATATGTGTGCAATATGACAAATATCCTATCATCACTTATTCCCTTTGATAGAGAAACAGAAACAATATTATCTGAAATTTTACAAAAAGTACAATACTCTCACAGCAATTTTTAAATACAATTTTTCTTTAAAATCTCTCTCTCTCTCTAAAATATGGATCCATTGCTCCTCTTACCAAATATTCCAAAATATGAGGTTCAGGAAACACTATACCTTTCACAGATGTTTTATACACACAGATGTAAATACACAGTCATAGGGATATTAAAAGGAACATGTAAGAGTTTCCATTTGTAACCTTAGAGAAACATTTTTACAAATGAGAATATTTTCTTCACCAATCTGATTTCCAATGGAAAACAAAATTCCCCAGATAAATTAAAACACTGAATCAAGGGACAGCCTACTGCTCACAGGCCATCAAGTAGAGAAAGTGCCAGCAACAGCTGGGTCTATAAAATGAGACATTGGCTGTAATAAATTTACCCTATCCCTAATCCTAGCCCTAAAGGAAAAGAGAATGACAAGCTTTGGCTTAGAAATTTAATAACCATGGAGTTGTATCATTCCTGGTCTTTTGAAAGAACTTGGGTTCAGATGTTATGGGGAACAGTTTATGAGAGGTATGTTTTTATTATTATCGTTATTATTATTGCTATTTTAAACAGAGTTTATTAGCGAGAAGAAGAGAAGGAAAAAGGAAGATTCATGGCAGAAAGACCTGTCATGTGCAAGTTTCTCAAAAAAAAAAAAAAAAACCACTACTTTTTCTTCTTAGTCAAAGAAACTCTGCAACTTTGTCCAACATGGGAACTCGAGAGAGACTTACAGCCATAAATACTAAACATGGAGTACATCATGGAGTATATGTTGCATCTGCACGTAGGTTATCTTATACTGTACATGGTGGACTTCCACATCATGGGGTACCTCATACTGCGCATGGTGACCTCCATACCACGGGACACTTCACATTGTACATGGCGACCTCCACACTATGGGGCACTTTACACTGTATACAGCGACCTCCACATACCATGAGGTACCTCATACTGTACATGGCGACATCCATACCACAGGTTACCTCATATTGTATACGGTGTACCTCCACACCATGGGGTACGCCACACTGTACATGGCAGCCTCCACACCATGAGGCACCTCACTACTGTACATGGCAACCTCCACACCATGGGTTACCTCATAGTGTATATGGTGCACCTCCACACCATGGGGTACTTCATACTGTACATGGCAACCTCCAAGTCATGAGGCACCTCATAC
This sequence comes from Carlito syrichta, assembly GCF_000164805.1. Taxonomy (NCBI): domain Eukaryota; kingdom Metazoa; phylum Chordata; class Mammalia; order Primates; family Tarsiidae; genus Carlito; species Carlito syrichta. Next base: position 196,158 of record NW_007250951.1, on the reverse strand, counting down.
TGTACATGGCAACCTCCACACCATGAGGTAGCTCATACTGAACATGATGACCTCTACACCATGGGTTACCTCACATTGTACATGGTGTGCCTCCACACCATGGGGTACTGTACATGGTAACCTTCATGCAATAGGGTACTTTACACTAAACATGGTAACTTCCACACTATGAAGTACTTCATACTATACATGGTGATTCCCATACCATGGGTTACTTCATATTGTACATGGCACACCTCCATGCCATGGGGTATTTCATACTGTACATGGCAATCTCCACACCCTGAGATGCTTCACACTGTACATGGCAACCTCCATATCATGGTGTACTTCACACTGTACATGGCGACCTCAACACTATGGAGTACTTTATACTATGCATGGCACAACTCCACACCAATATCCCTCATGCCTCCAGAAATAAGCTGTGAGAGACAGCAAACGAACTTTCCATGGTCACCAATTTAATTAGGGAGTCCAAATACACATTTGTGAAGGAAACATAAATATTTACAAACCACATAAAGTAAGCATTAAGTAAGCCCCTTGCCTTGGGACTCTTATTCTTCTGTGGCCCTCCCCATAGAGGACAGAGTCTGTTCTGGGTAAGGCATAGACCGACACTAAGAAAGAGCCGGCAAGGTCTGGATAGCCACATGCCACCAAGACGTCACTCATTAAATGCTACATTTTGAAACTTGGTATGACAGTCGGTACAACATGTGAGAAAACGTTTAATAGACATGTGGCACCTCATACTGTACATGGGATGCTTCACACTGTACATCGTGACCATGTATGAGAATGAACAGGCTAATAAATAGACATGTCGCGGGTTCGAGACCCACCTGGGCAACTTGGTGAGACCTCATCTCTACAATAAATCAAAAAATTAGCCGGGTGTGGTAGTGCACGCCTATAGTTCCAGCTACTCGGAAGGCTGAGGTGGAAGGATTGCCGGAGCCCAGCAGGCGAGGCTGTGGTGGCCGGGAGCGGCCACTGCACTCCAGTCTGGGCGACAGAGTGAGACTCCAACTCAAATAAATAAATAAATAGACAAGTGCCAAGGACATGAACATGCTAATAGATATGTGTTGAGAAGTATGAGCACACTAACAAATAGACCCGTGTTGAGGATATTAACATGCTCATAAATATACACATGTCGAGGAGCATGAGCATGCTGATAGACATGTACTGAGGACATCAACATGCTAATAGACACATGTTGAGGAGCATGACCATGCTAATAAGACATGTGCCAAGGACATCAACATGCTAATAGATACATGTTGAGGGGCATGAGCATGCTAATAAATAGACATAAATAGACATGTATCGAGGACATCAACATGCTAATAAAAGACACATGTTGAGGACATAACCATGTGAATAAATAGACATGTTGAAAAGCATGAGCACGCTAACAAATAGACACATATTGAGGACATGAACATGCTCATTAATATACACATTTTTAGGGGCATGAGCATGCTACTAAATAGACTGGTGTTGAGGGGTATGAGCACAAAAACAGACACATGTTGAGAACATAAATAAGCTAGTAAACAGACATGTGCTGAGGATATGAACATGCCAATAAATAGAAATGTGTTGAGAAGGATGAGTACACTAATAGACACGTGTCGAGAAAGTGAACATGCTCATAAATAGACACATGTCGAGGAGCATGAGCATACTAATAAAGACACGTGTCAAGGACATCAACATGGTAATAGGCATATGTTGAAGGACATGAGCATGCTAATAAACAGACACATGTTGAGGACACGAACATAGTCATAAATAGACACACGTCAAGGAGCATAAGCATACTAGTAGACACGTGTTGAGGACATAAACATGCTAATAGACACATGTCAAGGACATGAACATGCTAATTAATAGACACGTGTTGAGAACATGAGCACACTAATGAAGCAACAGATTGTGAAGGGTTTCTGCTTCTCACACACGTGGGTATATACAGAGTTGATCACAAAGACTTCCAGGCAAAGGGAGACCGTCATTAAAAATTCATCCCCTCATATGAGATTCGTAAATGCAAACCTTCAGATCTTGGAAATGCCACAATTTTTTAAAAGTCCTTTTAAAAAGACATTTATACGACGCAGCTCATTTCTGCAAAATGTGACTTGATGACAAAGTCCTCAGCTACTTACATGATTTATTTTAGGAGACTGAGTCACATCCCTAAAGTTTTACAGCTATCTCTTGTCAGTGAAAAAAATTCTAAAGCTCTCAAGGAAATGAACCAAAACATTCTGGAAAATTCATTTTTCTACAGGGAAGATAACCTAACCATGGCAGCTTAAGGAAGCACACAGGGAGGAAGGACAACATGTAACTGGCCTCAGATCTTCTAAAGGAAATAAACAAAAGAAGTCAGAACATGCCTGTTTCCTAGCTTAAGAAATGTGGCAGACTAGAAGCCAGCCCCTTGCAAGCATTCACTAAGCTTCTGTCTCAGTCATGTTGCCCTACTTCAGCCTCACACTGTCAGCATTCTCTCCAGCATCCAGACTTCATTATTAAAGTCTTTATTATTTGTTTTGCTTGTTTGTTTTCTGAGTTGAGGCTGTCACCCAGGCTAAAGTGCAATGGCATGATCACAGCTCACCACAGCCTCAACCTCCTGGGCTCAGGTGATCCTCCCTCCTTAGCCTCCCAAGCATGTCACCATGCCCAGCTAATTAAAAAAAAATTTTTTTTGTAAAGATAGGATGATGCTATGTTGTCCAGGTTGGTCTTGAACTCCTGGGTTCAAACAACTCTCTCACCTCAGCCTCCCAAAGTGTAGAGTGATTACAGGCATTAGCCACTGTGCCCACTCCAGACTTTCTATTGAAATGATGTCACATTGAAATGTTTAGGCCTCATATTCACCTAAGATCAACACTTTCATAAGAGACAATGGAACTACTTATTGGCTATTGTTGGCTAACCATGTTATACTGGATTTTTAAGAGGTGTAATTACATGGCAGAAAAAAAGTCTTCTGTTTGCATCCACACAACAAATAGCCTAGCAACTGGTAGTAGACACAGTGGATACTCCTGATTTTGTTAATCATGTGGACAAGGGAGTACAAACATGGCAATGGAGGTGGAAACTGGGCGTGACCCCTGTGAACCTGAATTGTTAAACAGCAGAATTCTGCCATGGCCACCTACAAGTATTTACTTACTTGTCCAAAGCATCAGCCACGACCATGTGGGCCATGTCTGCTGGGATTATGTGAGAATAAGGAGCACATCTTCGAAGGGTCTCCCTCCATCTCTCAGTGGAAGAAAAGGATGATCTTGGCTCCGAATCAACAGCCTGTCCCAACCAGCTAGGAGGGGCCAGAGGCTCTCCCAGCCCCCATCCCCAATCAGAGGTCTATGGCTTGAAAATTAATGACATTTTTTTGTGTGTGGCAAAACCTCAAAATACACTTTCCCTCCTGAGCATTTCCTGTTATCTTCTTAAAAGCTATTCCTGTCCTCTGGCCTATCTCTGTGCTTACACACCCGTCCTTCAGGTCAGCAGCGCCAGTGTTCCCATCACAGAAGCCCTCCGCCACAAGTTCCACATCCACTTTTATCCTGCCAGTTCCCCCAAGTCATCGATTTCCTCCTTGTCCTGCCAGATTCCTGGATCATTCTTTTTTTTTTTTTTTTTTTTGAGAAAGCAGAATTCATTGAGACATTGAGAGGACAGAAAAGCTCCCACAGTGGAGGACCCAGAGGGGTTGCCTGGATCATTCTTACAACCATCCCTTGGTAACACTTCTAACTCCATCTTCTCTCTGTGCTTCCACTGTAGTCCCATGGGGAAAGCCCAGCAGCATTTAAACTGGTCACTTTTTTGTACAGTGATTTGAGTTCCTTTGGGTATATTCCCAAAAGGGGAATTGCTGGGTCATATGCAAGATCAATTTCTAGTTCTTTCAGAAATCGCCACACTGTCTTCCAGAGAGGTTGCACTAGTTTGCATTCCCCTCAGCAGTGCAGAAGTGTTCCTTTTTCTCTGCATCCTCACCAGCATGTTGTTGTTTGTTTTACTAATGATGGCCATTCTTACTGGGGTTAGGTGGTGTTGAAGCTCTATTTACAATAGCAAAAACACGGAACCAACCATGTTGCCCATCGAAGCTGAACTGGATTTAAAAAAATGTGGTACATATACACAATGGAATATTATGCAGCCATAAAGAAGGGAAAACATATGGACTCCGCAGCAACTTGGATGTATTTGGAGTCGATCATACTCAGTGATCTATCACAGAAACAAAGAACAGAGTACCATATGTTCTCACTCATAAGCGGACCTTGAACAATTATCATAATACTATAAGAAAGGGATTGGCAGTAGTGGGAAACTGTCAGGGGAGGTGGGTGGGACTGGCAGTTGAGGGAAACTGCTAGGGGAGGGAGGGGCATACCTCATCAACGGGGGTACCTGCATAATCAATGTTTAAATACCTAACCCTGAATTGTACGCCACATCTTTATAACAAAAAATAAATAAATAAAAATAAATCAGCTACTACTTAGCCCACAGCTGCAGTCCAGCTGGTAGAAAAACAAAAACTTGCTGGTCTTACTTAGACTTGTGACCACGCCTCTTTACAGGACTCAACACGGCAGGCAGCCTGCCTCCTGTTCTGGGGCCTGTGCCTTCTTTCTTCCCTAGGTGGCCATATCATATGTTTGTCTCCCTCCTCTGCCTCCCCAGACCTCTACATGCATGAAAACAGAGGCAGCAAACGCATGTCCTCATGGTCAGGACTACCCTTCCCCTGGTGCACCTTCCCTGGATCCTCTGACTGTACTGGAGTCCTGGCTCTGCTCCTATTGAAGTCACGCCCAACTCATGCTCAAAGTTCCATCTGCCTGTGCCCCTCAAGGACGGGTATTCTGTGGTCATACCCCTGTGCATCACATCACCAGTGTGGTATGGAACTCTGTCTTCTGGATCACATCCACAAACATGCAAACAAGCCAGCTACCTTCAACCAGCACTCCCACAGCTTTGCCCTTTCACGGCCACTTCTGAAGGGAACTATCAACAGAAATGGCCTCTTCCTCACTTCGCTCTTTCTCCTTGGCCCACTTCAGGCCCCACCAACTTCTGTTCCCAGCAACCCCGTCAGGACAAGACATCTCCCCTCACACCTGTTGAGCCCAGTGATCACCGCTCTACTCATACACTGCTGGACCTCTTCCCACTCGATGACTCCTATGTTCTCATGGCTTCCAGGATATCTCATCCTCGTGGGCTTCTCCCCTGTGACTCCTCTCTGCTTGGCCTCCACCAAGACCTCCTTCTCTCCTCTGTGCACACACTCCCTCATGGCCACCCCTCCAGCTCCATCTACTTGTCAATGACTCTCAGACTCTAGACTCACAGCACTGCTTCCCTGCTTCCTGAAACCTCTTCCAGGATAGCTCCTAGGATATCCACCTTGACAGGCCACCACAATTCTCAATTCCTTTGTCTCCTCATTCCTACAAGGATTTTTCCTTCATTTAGTCAAGCTACTCTGGCCCCAGATTCAGGAGTCATCCCTGATCCTTCTGTTTCCCACACCACTTCAAGCCACGAGAAGGTTCTATTGATGACACCTTCGATAACACACTGCACACAGTCCACTTCTGTCAGCACGTCTCCTGTGGGCACACAGAGCCTGCATACCCTCTCTGCTGCTGCCACACGGCTGACCTGTAAGCCATTTTCCACCAGCAGCCAGAGTGATCTTATAAAAAGTCAGACCTTACGCTCCTGTGCACAGTCCTCCATTGGCCTCCACTATTTGGATAAAACCCAAACTCCTCATGCTGGCTGGCAAAGCTCTCTGTGGCCTTTTTCTCTGGTCCCACGTGTCCTATTTTCCCTTCACCGCTGTGCTCAGGTCTCCTGCTGCTCCTGCCAAGGGCTGTGCTAGGACCATGGCCTCTGCCTAGAACATTACCACCTCAGATGGTAATTCCATCTCTCTCTCAGCTTAAACATTCCCGTTCAGGGAGTTCCATCTCTCTCTCAGCTTAAACATTCCCGTTCAGGGAGGGCATTCCTGACCCTAAAGTCTGCCCAATCATTTCTACCAATTCATCCTGTTTTGATGATCTGCTGTGCACTAACATGAAAGACTGAGATTTGTGTTGGTTATTTTCTGTCTTTTCCTTTGGAATTAGTAAGCTCCACAAGCAGGGATACACTGTGGGTCATGGCCATATCCCAGGATCTGGAGGTGTGCCTACACCAAGTATGTACTCAATACATACTTGGTAACAAATGCTTACTTGTGGAGCTTAGGCAAAGAATAGGAGTTTTCTGGTTCAAAAAAATTACCTGCTAGCAAAGTGAAAATAATATATACTTGCATTTATGCGACAGGCAATACATTCAAGATACTTTTGTAGACGTTCATTTAATTCTTCCAGGAACTTTAAGGAGGCCTCACCATGCCTCCTCTCCCCAACACATAGAGAATGTACCGAACAACCTGCACCAGGTCACAATGGGAGAGGGTGGCCATGTGGGATAGGACCCAAGTGGCTGGACTCCTTACTCTCCCTATGAAGCCCACACCAACAAACAAAAACAAGACACCGAACAGTGTCTTGTTTCCCTCATATGTGCGCACATAAATAAACCACTTCGAAGGTATTTGCTCACGTGTCTCTCCTTCACAGGCTATGTGGTCCCATAGGACAAAGCCGGCGTCTTCATCATCTGCTTAATCTGTGTGTTCCCAGAGCCTCACCCACCCAGCACACTGCAGGGCTAAACACTTACTGAATTGAGCTGAAAACTCACCTCAGAGCCATGTCTTCCTCTCAGTGCAAAACTGTGACTGATTCTGCCTCAATATTGAAGTTTCCTACTGAGTGTGTGAAACTCAAGACAAGTCTTCTGAAAAGCCCTAAGTTTCACCTCATCCAGCACCTTCCCAGTCCTCCCCTGACAATATCTGTGTTACCAGAGATGCAGGAGGCTGAAAGGGCTGAAAGGCCATCCTCCATTCTGGTCCTCTGATCCATGTCCCACTCCTCAATGTGATCAAAAGGTCCTATGGAAAATCCAAGATGCATTCCATCTGAAGTCACAGGCCAGGAACATGACACTGTGTGGGGAAATTGGTGTAACCAAAGAGAACATTGAATCTCAAGGATCACAAACGATGATCCCAGCACCTGTGGTTACATGTAGATATCCCCAACACCTGTGTGGTTACATGTAGATTTCTCCAACACCTGTCATTACATGTGGATTTCCCCAACACCTGTGTGGTTATGTGTGGATTTCTCCAACACCTGTGGTTAAGTAAGATTTCCTCAGCACCTATGTGCTTATGTGTGGATTTCCTCAATACTTGTGTGGTTAATATGGATTTCCCCAACATCTGTGGTTAACATGTGGATTTCCCAAAACCTGTGGTTACATGTAGATTTCCCAAACACCTGTGTGCTAACTTGTGGATTTCTCCAACACCTGTGTGGTTACATGTAGATTTCCTCAACACCTGTGGTTATATGTAGATTTCCTCAACACCTGTGTGCTTACTTGTGGATTTCCCCAGCACGTGTGTGGTTACACGTGGATTTCCCCAATACCTGTGGTTATGTTTAGATTTCCCCAACACCTGTGTGGTTTTGTGTAGATTTTCCCAGCACCTGTGTGGTTACATGTGGATTTCCCCAGCACCTGTGGTCATGCGTGGACTTCTGCTGTCCTTGAGAGTCCTCGTCCACAGCAAGGGCATGATGGTCACGCCCAGACCCTTCCCACCTCTAAGCCTGCAGCTCCCTAAGCAGTCATGACTTTTATGACATTGTCCCCAGTATCTCACCCCAGCCCCTCACCCCTCCCGCCCTCATCTATCAACCCAATATAGTGAGATAGAGGAGGGCCAGAGCTAGGTGTGATGCTGTGGTAACAGTCAAACATGAACAATGGGGAATGAATGAATGAATGACAGATGAACTGGAAATTCCACATGCCTCCCCCAGACTTCCTCTCAAGATTCAGAGCAGAAGCAGAATCTTTATGAACAGCAAATTCCAAGTCCCATAACACAACATGTCAAGATGCTTCAGAACCAAAGGAGACATCCCCCTCAGCAATCAGTGTTTATTACCATATGTTAACTCCAGAAAAATCCAGAGATTTCCAGAGAGAATTGAAATGGGGGAATGCTGGACATTAATTCCACAATTGTACCAGCCTGCCTATCTCACAAGGCACTGGTCACTTGTGCTACAACAATGCCAAAAAGAGTAGACAGGAAACACAGTCCATGGTGTGCCAGGGCCTGCTGTTAGCTGTTGCAGGGATTCACAAGCTGGTGGTTAGACTGTTGGTGTTTGAATTGGCCATGGTGGAAGTATTTATGCCACAGACATATACATATATCACAAACCAGGGATTTTTGTTTTGTTTTGTTTGAAAGAGAAAACCAGTTTATCAACACAAAACTGAACAGAGCGCATGACTAGAAAGACTCTGGAAAAAGCAGACAATGCAAAACAGAGAACACAGGGAGTCTTCATAAATCAGGAAACATGAGTTCTAGTGCTGACATTTCCACTAGCAGGCCATGAAAACCAGAGCGAGTTTCTGACCCTCTGTGCTGCTGACGAGGATGTAACAGAATTAAACAAGTAAGCTCAAACATCCCTGTAGGGTATAAAACCCAGGACTTCACAGCTCTCTCCTTGGGCTGTGGTTACCCTGACTCTTGAATCAAGTCCTCCCAGTAAATGAAATGAAGGTCAGGCAAATCAAGATATGCCCAACACCCTCCATCTGCCAGACAGTGCTTGGGTGCTGTTTCAGGCTGATGCACTTGGCCAACTAGCCAGCTCAGAGTGCCAAAGCTCCCAGGGCCTCTCATTTTTTTTTTCAATTTTAGAGTTGTAGGGTACAAGTGAGGATTTACTACATAAGTAGGCTACATGCAGGTGAAGTTTGGGCTTCTGGGTGGCCCTCACTCCCCCTGACAGCGGACCAGATGCCGTGTGTTGCCACATGCCCTCATCCCCCCTCCCTCCCTCCCCTAGCCATGCCCAGTGACTGCCAACGCCACCCTTGTGCTAGTGTGACCAGTGTTCAGGGCCCACTTTTGAGTGAGAAGGTGTGGTATTTAGTTGCTTCTGTGATAGTTCACTTAGTATGATGGTCTCCTACCGCATCCAAGTTTCTGCGAAGGCCATGATTTTGTTCTTCCTTATAGCTGTGTAATATTCTATCACATATTTACAGGGGATGCCAAAAAGGTACACACATTCTAAGTATGATGTTTGCTTAAAAGATGGCATTAATCAAATGAATGCTAGCATCACCATGCAACAGACAAGACAGTCAAATAAAATGACAGAAGCATGATTAAGTGAATGTCATTCTACACATTGCTACCATAATTTAATTCAACTTGGAAAAAGTAATACATAGATAACATCTCTTAAAATGTGCATACATGTTTTTGGCACCTTTGTATACCACATTTTTTTTAATCCACTTTCGATGGGCATCTGAGTTGGTTCCATGTTTTTCTTGCCTCAAAGACAGGCTAAGAAAGACTCCAGGTGACTCCTTTTGACTTCGGCTCCACAGAGTATTTCGGCTGTATCATCAAGGTATGTGGCTTCTATGTCCTGCAACAGTGGTGAGGCTCTACGGCATCCCTCAGGCATGAGGGCAGTAATAAAGAGTACTATGGTTCCTTGGAGGTGAAGAGTTTCATGAGTAACAACATAGCCCCGGCCTTGGTCCTGAGCCACTACTCCAGTGCATCAGACAGCAAGTCCCCGGAAGGAAAAGACTGTGTGGTGCCCACAAAACCCGGCACGGGAATCACAGAAGATTTGTTCAGGTCAGTTCCCTGGCTTGGAAGAGAGTGTCTCAACCTAAGACTGGAATATGGGCAACAGGTCACAGTTAAACATTTCTTCCAGAGCAACAAATGATTCCTCACAATAACTGCTCATGTCAAGCCTGTGCAGGGGGATCTTATCACATAGACTGTGGTGTCACTGCATGGGGTTGCATCATGAAAAAGCAGGCATGTTGCCTTAGTCTGCCGGATGTTCTCACTGGGGGATACTGGGATTTGTAAATACCTCCACTGCTCCAGGTCGCACTTTAAGAGAAGAATGCATGTGATATGTTTGGGGGTGAAGGGTTTCATTAGTAACTGGACACCCTGAGAGTAACAGGAAGTATACGCCTCAGCAGGACTTGCCTGTCAGTGCACCAGTAGCTAGATTTTAAAAATTCACTCACAGAGAGAACTTAAAAATAGACAAAGTGGTTTAAGCTTAGACTGGATTCTAGAAAATGATCATATGCATCCCATCTAACCCACAGAAATAGATCTTTAAGAGACAGCGGCAAAAAGGAAGAAGTTTTTGTAAGCCTGCCATGTCTAACCAGATCAGTACTTGAACCATCGAAAATAATTCCTCAAGCTCCCTTGGAACACAGGAGCCACAGAGTCCTAAAAACCCAGGCCAGGACTACAGTACTTTCCAAGCAATAAGAAGTAAATCTAAGCAAGACAGAGCATTCCAAGTGGCCCACATTACGGGACTCCACTTTCTGTCAAGTGCACAGGACACTGAGTCTCCATTTGCCTTCAAAAATTCTCATTGATTCAGCAAATTAGTACCAGGCACTGAGATTTCACACATGGTTCAGAAGTGGCAGCCTGTGAGATCACGGAGTCCATGGCACCATGAAGGCTGGAACACTACAAACAGCATCGATGCCATGTTGGGAATCCTGCTAACAACAACCCACCCAACTCCATGCAGATTCAGGCTCCTGAAGACATTCCTGGTCCCAGCTCAGCGAGAGGCAGCAGCATCTTTAATTAAGGGCAGGGTGGTGAATTCCAGTCTCTTCCTCTCTGGTGGTGGTTGTTACTTCTAAATTAAAAGTAACAACAATTCTTTTCTCGTCAGAAGTTTAAAAAAACAACAACCACCACACAGCAGTTAATGTTTTAAAAAGCAATCCTGGTTCCATTCAAAGGCCTGGTGCAAAGGAGGAAGGTCTCAGCATGAACCAGGTGGTGATGTCCAGACACTGAGGGCACAGATATACAAGGGGACTCACCAGAAGGTGCCTACATGCAGAAGTGGGTGAGCTGGGTAGGAAAGGTTGCTGAAGTAGATAGAGGGAGAAGGGCCTCCAAGGACAAGCCTGAGGCTTGGGAGGGGGCATTTCCCACTTGAAACTCGGGATGACATTGATCAGTCTCTCACGGGCAGAAGCTCTTACTGTTCAGTTTGAGAATTTTTATCCAGTTACTCTCAGTATTTATGTGTGCACCTGCTGTATTCATTTGCTGGAGCTGCCACAATAAAGTGCCACAAGCTGGGCAGCTCACACAACAGAAGGGGTGGTCTCTCAGTCCTGGGGTCTGGAAGGCCAAGGTTGAGGCGGTGGCAAGGCTGGTCTCCTCTGAGAGCTGCGAGGGAAAGTCTGCTATAAGCCTCTCTCCTTGGCATGTGGACAACTATCTCCATGTCACATGGCGTTTCCCCTTTGCATAGGGTTATGGCCAGGAAAGCTAAGACCCAGCCCCAAGACCTCATTCTAGCCTGCTTCCCTCTGTAAAGACCCCATTCTGGGGTATGAGGACTAGGAATTCAACATATGAATTCAGGAATACACTCTCAACCCATAACACCTGGATCATACAAGGCCAGCCCTGGTCTGCAAAGGGTTGATCATCTAGTTGTGAGGCCACGACATACCCACAAGACACATCAAGAACGCTATTCAGAGGACTCAATACAAGTATAATTCTGTGTTTTGGCCAGTCAGTCTCAGAGCACTGGCTCCTAATGCTGTGTGTCCAGTCCCTGTCACAGTTCCTGCCACGTCTCAGGACCACTTTCACTTGATGCCTTTTCACTTTGACTCTTTTTACTTAAGCAAGTTTAATTCAATCCATTAAGAAAAAACCTTGCATCCTTGCCAAAACCAGAAGGCAACTTAAAAAAAAAAACACCATTAAGTTTTCAAATACTGTCCATGAATCACCAGAAACCCACTTACCCCACAGTAATGCAGCACTGAAGGTTAGTGTGTGAATTAGGAATTGGGAGACAACTGCGGCCCAAGATTTGTCCACATCGACCTGACCTTGGGGAGCAACATGACCTGTAGAACATCCTCTTGTGTCTGCCATCAAGAAGCATGGTGAGTTGGGGCATGGATGCCATAGAAATGCATGAAGTCATGTTATTGGAAGAGCTCTACAAATATAAAAGCTTTAAAAATACCATCTCGAATAAACTGGAGGGTAGGCCAGAGCATCATCCCCTGCCCTGCCTCTCTCCCACTTGAATCTGGAGCCTTCCATCCCCTCCAAGGTGCCCACAGCCCCACCACCCCAATGCAGCCCTCACATCCCTGAGCCTGCAGGCACACCGGCGTCTGTAGGAAAGCCCAGGCTCTGCTTAGGGGACGGCGGCCTCATTCCCAGCCGCAAGCTTCACCTCAGGGTCTGTGGGATGATAATACTCAGTGGCTGCCCTCACTAGCAAACAGTCATCAAAGAGCACCAGGAGATGGCCCTGGTTTCTCTTCTTTGCTGCATTTGAGTGAAGTGCTTTGCTCTACATAAATAGTCCAAAGCCTGATGCCATGTGAACATTTCTTCAAAAGTGTTTGCTCCAGGGGATGTGAGCACAGCAGTCATGAGCCCTTCTCAGAAGCAACAGACTCGAGACAGGCCCCACTTCCCCAGCAGTGCCACCTTGTACCCTCCCCAGCCACGGCCAGCTCAGTTTCCCCTCTGGCTCTAGGATCACACCTGCCGGCCTCTGCTCCTGAAACACCTTGGTTTCCAACTTGAAGATCAAGGCAATCAGTCTCAGCACGTGTGAGGGCCTTCCCCCTTCAAACTCCAAAGCAAAGGTTTAGCCTCACGCTGTCCAATACCAATTTCCTAACTGGGTATTTAGTGAACTCTCACACTGAACAAACAAAACTCAAGAATGCAACTTCAGGCACTGTTATTCTTTTGCCCTGGGGCTTATTCTAACCTGCTCTGTAGGACGTGCCCTTTGCTCACCACTGGATGGAAACAGCAGACCATGGTCCTTTCTGTCATTCTGGAATAATAAAAGGACCACTGGCCACCTCGAGTCACAAAAGTGCTCGTTTCTATAAAGAAATGCATCTAGTCCAGTGTCGTTGTCAAAACCTCACACTTCACTTAATGTGAATCTCTCTCTTAGCTCCGGCCTGATTTGGACAGAAAGCCCTTGGAAAATAGGGGATGGCTGGTTCTTCCATTTCCTGCCAGTTCCTGGGCCTCTCATGTAACAGCAGAACAGAGGGAGGAGAGGGGAGGAGAGAGAGGAGTTGTGGCCAGCTGGGGCCGACACAGGTCAGTGCTGTTGACCCATGAGCATGGAGTGTCTTTCTCTCGAGGTCCTTCCTGAGTCCTACAGACCCCACTGCTGGAGACACACACCAGCCATGTCCTTGACGTGGTCACAAAGCCCTTGGTGCACTTTCTGCCTTTTTCTGGCAGGCCTTCCCTACAGTCGCTGGGTGGGCCCTGGGTAACACTCCTCCCTGGGTGACACCAGCTCCTAAGTAACACCAGGTATTGGGTACCACCAGCACCTGGGTAGCACTAGCTCCTTGGTAATACCAGCCCCTGGGTAACACCAGCTCCTGAGTAACACCAGTATCTGGGTAGCACCAGCTCTTAGGTAGTACCAGCCTCTGAGTAACACCAGCTCCTGGGTAGCACCAGCCCCTAGGTAATACCATCTCCTAGGTAACACCAACTCCTGGGTAGTACCACCTCCTGGATAATACCAGCTCCTGGGTAACTCAAGCCTCTGGGAAGCACCAGTACCTGGGTAGCACCAGATCCTGGGCAACTCCAGACCTTGGATAACAGCAGCCTCTGGACACTGCTTTGCTTTGTTTCATTTTGTTTTGATTGTTGTATATTACTGTGTGTGTTTGTGTGTGTGTGTGTGTGTGTGTGTGTGTGTGTGTGAGAGAGAGAGAGAGAGAGTGTGTGTGCATGTACACACGTGTGAGTGTGTGTGTGTGTGTTTCTTTACACTGTAACAATGTTTTTGTTTTTTATTTTAACTTCCTGGAGTACATGCACAGGTTTGTCAGGTGGGTGTATCATCTGAAACTGAGATTTGGGTCTCTACTGAACCCATCAACCAAATGGTGAGCATGGTGCCCAGCAGGTGGTTTTCAACCCTCACCCCTTCCTTAGGAGTCCTCAGTGTCTGTTGCTTTGATCTTTTCATCCATGTGTAGCTGGGTACTCCTTGGAGCAGGAGTGACGGTGCCCTCACACTGGCACTGTTGTGGCAGGACCCTCATGCCTGGCCCAGGAACATGCATTCTTGCCCCAATGGCCCAGGCAGCGCAGGTAACTATCAGCCCAGTCTCCTACCCTGACTTCCAGTCTCAGCCTCTCTCTCGGGAGTCCTTAGCATGCATCAGACACTAGCACACTGTGGACGGCATTGAGGAAACTCCTGGCAATCCCTGGATGCTCCCTCGTCTGACCTGAGGTACAGGAAGGGACCCTCCTTCTCTCCAGGATGCACGTTTTTCACAGAGAGAACAGGTTCCTGGGACATAGACAAGGACGCCAAGGAAATCCTCCATCAAGTCAGCAATTTCTTGTTCACCTGGTGGCCAGGTAAGGGCTGGGAGGGTGAATCCAACCACCTCTTCAAGTCCTGTTTGGTAACAGACCCCTCCTTTGGAATCTAGGGAGGCCTGTTCTCATTCACCTCAGGCCTCAGCTGAACCTGATCCAGGATAAGTTGCACTCCAACATTCTGCACATGAAGATACTGTTATCCTTGATATACAATTTCCACCATCACACTTTCCTACATGTCAGGTTCAGTTTTTTTTTTAACTCAACAAATAATTTATCCAAAAGTAATGGGTTGTTCTTGGCAGTGCAGCAAATAGAAATAGAAAAATATACTCTAAGTCTTGCACAAAATACACATTTCATCATCAACAGAATTGACATTTCTTATGCTTTTATTAAACCATATCCTATTCCAAGCACTTTAGATGTGTGTAGAAAAATCCTCCAGTGCATTCTATTTTTTTCCAATGAGATTGGTCAGAGAGGGTGAGTAACTGCCAAGGGTCACCCAGGAGCAATTGGTGAGGCAGTTAACACACAGGCCAGCCTGACTGCAGAAGGAAGCCCTGATCACCAGCCTCCGGTACAAGTGGCACAAGTACTGATGGACAGAGCACGAGTGTCACACTCAGGAACATGTCACCTCCTCCTTGCCCCAGCCAGAAACCCCTGAAGAGCCGCCTAGCCTCTCGGCCTCTCGCTTCGCTCATCAGTATGACGGGTGACGACCCCTGAGGTCCATCCCTCTCCCTGCCCCTGACTGGTGACCCCGGACTCACCCCAGCCCGGATCAGCTCTTCACCAGCACACCACTCCCTAATCCCAGCCTGCACCTGAGCCTGGGTTACCTCTGTGTCCTGCTCACCCTCACACTTCTCAGCTTGTTCAAAGCAAGTGGGCCTGAGTCCCTCTTTCTGTTAGTGAAGACACTGTTTCTTAGTCTCTCAAACCCTACAAAGTTGTTTTGAGGATTGAATGAGGATTAAATAAGGATTAGATGAGGTCAGATATACAGAGGATTAGCTTCAAGCCTGGCAAAAATATACTTTTTCAGTAAATGTTTAGTGGTGAGATGGAGTGTGACTGACCTGAAGTACGGAGAGCTGTGGGGAGCACCCAGGAAACCGACGACATCCACACCAGGTGAGACTCGGACAGTGTGGGAGGCAATGGACCTTTAAACATGTCCCTTGGTCACAAGTGGATATGCAGGTTAGCGACGGGACAGGAGTCAGTCTTGGGCCAGGTTTTCAACCCCAGAGACTCAGAAATAGCATTTCCACTAACAAGCCAGAGGGACATAAATCAGGAAGAACTGGGTTGCCTGTCAGCTCTCTCGTTCTAAATAAACTGAGCACAGGACTGAGCAGGACATGCAAGGAAGATGACCTGGTGGCGTCACGCAGAGTTGAGATCAGGTGGGGAACCGGCTGGGGCCCTGAGTGGCAGCATCTGCCGCTCTATGTGGTGTGAGTGCCTCCTCCCAGCCAACGTCATCCTCTACCGTATGCAGGACTGGCCCATGAGCCAGAAGGAATGCCTATCACCCAGGTCAGAGGAGACGCATCCTATTATTAACTGGCTCAAGACAGAAGTGAGGGAAGTTACACAGAAGCAGTAGAAAGAAGGGATCTACCAAAAAGACTGGGGGATGCTTTGGGGGTAGGGAAAGGAGGGCACTTCTGTAAAGAGGAAAGGAATGACTGATCAGAAAATAGAAGACCTAGGACAGTGTCACAGTCACTAAGAAAAACACCCCAAAAGCGGGGGCAGTAAACAGTGTCAGAGGCTGGGGGGGGGGGCGAGATTCTCTAAGGTACTTGTCCCAGAGACTCACAAGTCTGCTCCAGTATTAGAAGAAAACCCTGCTCTTGAGTTTGGTGTGAACCTTCCCAAGAGGGCTTCAAGGGTCATTTTGGCTGTACTAAGAATCTCCTGCAGGAAGCAACTTAGGCACATCACTTCCTTTAAGAACCCACTACTGTGAAGGAAATATCTATCGGACACTGTATTTTTTTCCTGCTATTTTATTGAACACCCCTGGCCACTTCCTGCATCTACCTGTCCCCTCAGTTTCTCATGTATAAAATGACTAAATGATAATTTTCTTTCTAAATCTAAAACTCCTATGACTCCAAGTTGTAAAATAAACTTCAACAGACAAATGAATATAACATGGCTTTCTTACATTTGAGTAAAACTTATTTAAAATGTAAAATTCTAGAGGTTCCAAAGATAGCGCCATATACTACACTAAAGGTGATGATGTTGCTGCTTATCTTAGTAATATTAATGCACTCAGAATGAATTTTACAAGTAATAACACTGATTTTTAAAATGTCTTTTAAAGAAGGGAGTCTCACTCTGTTGCCTAGGCTTAGATCTATACTCCTGTGCTCAAGCAATCCTCCTGCCTCAGCCAACTGAATAGCTAGAACAATAAATAATCCTCATTTTTCAAAATAAATTTTATTAGTGTCATGGCACTCCATCTAGGCAATGAATCACATGAGGGACAAGAAAACACCACATCCCCTGAGGCATGCTGCCCTGCAGCCTTGCCCAGATCACCAGAAGCCTGGTGTCAGGTGCACAACACAGTTCATTTTGTCTTCCTGAAATGTCTCAGAAACAACAGACTTGGGCAGTTACAGTGAAAAGAAAAAAGTGGCTGTCACAGAGCCCAAAACTGAATTTAACCTCCCCCAGATGTTTGCTGAATTCTTAAAGCTTTCCTTTTCATGAGGGAGGTTTTATCATATCAAAAGCATGCCACAGACGTACACATAAAGAAAAAGCTATCTATTTGTATGCCTTAAAAAGATATATAGTAAATATTTAGAATCCCACTAGCTAACAATGTAAATTCCCAGTTGGAAATCTCAAGATTTTTTAAAAGTTGATCTTCTAATAACATATTTTATTCTAATATTAGAGCTTAGTGCTATATCTACAGTCCCCCAAAAACCAGTACCTGTGTTTATACAGTGAAAGAGTGATCACTTCTTGATCCTAAATAATTTTAAAACAGCACCTACTTGCAGTAAAGATATAATAGCTATATTGTAAATATACTATATATATTCCCAATGTCAAAAACACTAGAGATACTCTTTATGCCAAACAATGATAACTTTCAGAAAAACATCTCTGACTACTTAGAGCAGTAGTACATACTTTGGGGAACAAAAGAACAAGAAAGAACCAAAATGTGAAAGTACCAAACAGTAACACACTGAGTTCAGCACAAAATTCATTTCTATTTAAACATAAGTTGCTTTCAATATTGAAGATGGGTTCCATAGGTAAGGAAACAGGAAGCAAAAGGTCAGTAGGATTTATAATCAGAAAAAGAGCCTAGAATGACAACCCTAAACTATGATCTTAAATATAGAGGAAACTCTTAATATTGTTGAACAAATAACTGAATATCAATCATTGGTTCAGTAAAAATCATTGGTTGAAAATTACATCATATGGAATAATCTTCAATAAAAAAATTTTCCTTCAATATCATGACTCTAGCCTAAAACCTGCTCTTTAATAAGATTAATTAACCTGCATGGATAACTCAAGAGAGATGGGGTAAAGGCTCAGCCTGCAACATGAATGAGACTCAGAGAAGGGGTAAAGAGAGTACTGAAGAGACACAAGAGGAAAAGGAGAAATTATAACTATGTAACCAGTCCTGAAACACAGGTAAGTAGAAACAGACCAACTGCGGGGAGAATCAGGGGAGCCTCACAGGCAGGTGATTCAAATTCCCGTCTACAAGGACACACAGATGTCAACCAGGAGGGGAAGGGGCAAGGCTGGGTGCTCCCTCAAGAATGGTGCATGAAGCCTTCAAGAGGAAAGACAGACATGTGCAGACAAAATTCTCACCTACTTGAAGGGTCTTTTCTTGTGCGAACACCAAAGGAATTCCCACTTCCTGCTGAGTCCAAATACCACCTCCTCAATGAAGCCCTTTCCATCCCCTTCCCACCTCAGAACCTCCCTCAAGCATCGGATGGCTCCTTCTCAGTAAGTTTGCGGTCTCTATGATCTCGTGGTCCCCATGCATTCCAGGTCCCCGTGCACTCCTGGTCTCTGTGCTCTCCTGGTTCCTGTGTTCTTGTGGTCTCCGTTTGCTCATGGTTGCTGTTCTCTCCTGCTCCCGGTGCTTTCCTGGTCCCATGCTCTCCTGGTCTCTGTATTCTCCTGGTTTCCATGCACTCATGGTCTCCGTGCTCTCCTGCTTCCTGTGTGCTTGTGGTCCCCCCCGACCCCGTGCTCATGGTCTCTGAGCTCTCGTATTCTCCACACTTTTGTGGTGTCATGCTCTCATGGTCTCCATAATGTGGTTCTGAACATAGGGCACTATGACTATTTCCCTCCTACTTGGATCTCACTCTGCTATGAACTGATCAGTGTTTTCTCCTACTGTCAAGACCTTCAACAAATGTTTGCAGGGCTTGTGGGCTGTGGGCTACCTCCTGTGTGTCAGTTCTCTATGTAATGCAATTCCAAATGTTACCTTGTGTCACCTTTCTCGCTGTTGTAAAGTTGGTGCTTATTCCCATTTAGTGTATGAAGAAACTAATGCTCAGAACTGTTCAGTGACCCTCCCACATGCCAACTCAGTCCCAGAGCAGAATCTGAACCCAGGTCTTCCCCATGCTCCTGCTCCAAATCCTCCCTCGGAGCCACTCTCTCACCCGGTTCCTTATAGGTATACTGGGTTCCAACCAGGGCTAGCTGTGTTTGTAATGAAACTATTAGTGTGGCTCAGGGAATGATTTCATGAACTAAAGTAAATTGGGGAAATGTGACCATTTATAGCATTGACTGCTGTTTTATAAATTTTGATGCAGGAAAAATCAGGCTCTGTCAATGAGCACACATTAGGAGTTCTGCAATTCATAATGTAAATAAAATAAGCACAAAAAAATAAAATGATGAGAACTTGGAAGAATCACTTAATGTCACCATTAAATCTGAGTCATAATATGCTAGTTTCCACAGCTTAGAACAAATGGAATATCTAAGTTGCTCTATGCAGTTCCTCTGAAGTCCACATGAACTGCACACAACTATGAAGCAAATTTGTATTTATTCAACAATTCCACAATAATGTTGGCCACATTGTGGGAAACGGTTGACAGAAAAAAAAATATAATCACTTTGATAGTTGCTGTGGCTGTACTATAACTCAGATTGCCAGCATAAGGCTGGTTTAAGGCCTTGACTTTAAAAATAATGATAAAAATAGGTGGTGCAAGATGCAATAGAGAACACACAAGGGCCCGTTAAGGGAAACACCCACTGGAGAAGATGAGGAGGAGACTTTGGACACATTTGTCACCTCTCATCGTAACCTACATTAGTCAGGAAAACAAAAACTATACTCTTTGGTTTGATAAATCAACAAGAATTTGGAGTTAAATTGTAAACTTCTCTTAAGTGCTTCCATTTATTTTACAAGGTGATTTTTGCAGGGTGTATATGTTTTGTCAGAAACTTGAGCACAGTGTACTCAGGTGCCGCTGACCCGGGTAAGTCAGGTTTGTTTCTGCATTTTTTAATTGTTCACTTATCCAGTAGATTGCTGTTGTAAGTCATATTGGAAGGTTTGTTACACAGAATATATAAATGGGACAATTCTTGTTTATGTATAAAATACAACACTAATAATAATGACTAATGTGGAAGTAGGGGTTTAAAACAGGATGGAATTAAATGTTGTCAACAATTAAAGAGATGATGGTGGGAGAGTGATCAGAATGAAAAGATCATAAAATTTGTTTACAGTCTGAGGCATTTAAAAATGTGGATTCATTACATGTTAACTCAATTATATGTGTCAAAAATGTCAGGGTAACCATGTACAGTGCTAGAATGCCTAAGTTCCAAGCAAATGGACTTGGAAGAACTTGGAAGGAAGTGACATAAGAACAACTCAGCAATTCCACAGAGGGCACAAGAGTGGGAAAAAAATTCAGAAAAAGCATGATATATAGAAAATAGATGTAGGAATAATTCCATATATATGTGTATATATGTATGCTTTTACATCTGCTGTTTATATAAATATATATGTATGTGTGTGTGTGTGTATACATATATACATACAATGTACCAACTTTAAAAGATACACACTCAGATAAGATCAAAACCCTAAAGCTTTATGTGATTTATAGCAGATAAATGTAAGCATACCAAAGAACGGCTGAATGCAAGCTGACAGGAAAAGAGACACTCAGCAGAAGGTGGCCAAGAGGAAATTGACATACCATTGATAACAGATAACAGAGACTTGAAGAAAGTGATCAGGGTAAGATGATGGAATTATAAAGACACTTTCTTTAAAAGTTTGCCCACTGCGTGCCTGTAGTTCCAGCTACTTGGAAGGCTGAGGCGGAAGGATCACCGGAGCCCAGCAGGTCGAGGCTGCGGTGGCCAGAAGCGGCCACTGCATTCCAGTCTGGGTGACAGAGTGAGACTCCAACTCAAAAAAAAAAAAAAGTTTGTCCACTGTAAAGTCCTCAATAAAGTATGAGAAGCTAATCATAACAAACACCATCAAATCAGTGTGTGAGAAGCAATCATTTGGCAGGTTAGTAACATGTGCAATCAGAACAAAGGATTTCTAAGCCTCATGCCAACACTTTCTTAACATCATCATGACATATTTACAACTATTTAACATTGACTAATTACAATTGCATGAACCTGCTTTAAGGAAAAGTAATACAAATCAGCATGGGACACACACACACACACACACACACACACACACACACACACACACACACCCCCTAAGGTAACATTTCTTGAATAACTGGGTAAAAAATGAAAATCATCTCAATACTCATGGATAGAAGAATGCCTACTTAAGCACTGCCTGCAACTGATGTATTCAGGGATAAAACACACTAAAGCCTCTTGGGATACACCAACCTACACAATTTTCATAAACTTCTCCACTGTCTAGGGACATCACTCATATCCACTCTGAACACATGAACTTCTCTGTAAACCAGACCTTTGTTGTGCATGTTAAAAGGAAGATTCATAGTGGTATGAGACACCCATGTGATGCTCTGAATTCAGATTCCACTCCCTGCAGCTTTCATCAATAATGGCCAGGTTCTGTCCTTGAAACTGCTTGTGCATACCCACTCACTTGGTCTCTGAGCACCTTGCAAAGTGTATCCCAAAATGCAATATTCTCGAAGCCTCACAACATATTCTTAAAGTGACCATGAGAGGGTATTCTAAGCGGCAGGACCAGACCTGCTGCTAGCAAGACACATTTACTGTGGCAGAGACACCAACTGCTCACATAACAACCTGAGGTCTCCCCACACTCCCCATATCCTTTGCAGCAAGGCAGAAGCACACTAGCATGGCTGAATGGGAGGCTCTGAGCAGAAGTGACATGTGTCACTTTGACACCCACACAGTTAAAAGCTGGTGTGAGTCCCTAGCTCTCTCTTCCCAATTCCTACCCAGGGAGGCACATGCTCCAGATGGTATAATGGCATGATGGTTGAGCCTTTAATCGTCCAATATGGTAAACATAAAGTAGATGATTAGCCCGAGTCCCTAAGACAGAATAAATCAAGCCCCTGCCAAGCCCTGTTGGACATAAAGCATTGGCAATCAATAATCTTTTGTTCTATTAAGCCTGTGAGGATTAGGGGTTAGTTCATTATTGAGCATAATCTGACTTATCCTGACTAATACAACTAGGTGACAAAAATCTAGAGTTAAGTTGTTCCAAAAAATACTTTCATGTTCAAAGCACTTATTTTTTAAGAGCATTTAAAATTCTTAAAGATATGACTTAAAACAACTTTTTTCTTTGGCAGTAATCATGTAAAAATAACAAACGAGCTTAGGAACAGGCACTCTTAATAGTATTTGATAGCTATTATGGACATAAAATACCTAATAAGTTCATTCTTTGTGTATTTGGTTAAATTTCAGATTAAATTGCAAATTTCCTATCCCTTTGGAAAGCATGCTGATTCAGAACCTACAGAATACTCAAATTAAAATATGATATTATTTTGCATTCATATTTTAAGTGCTCATATAATTTCTAGAACTCTATTTCAAAGAAGTGGACTTCTTTTGTAAGCAGAAATGGCCCATAGTGTCACTCTGATCTGAAAATCTCTTCTTGGGGTCTTGGGGACTCATTCAGTGCTGTAGCTTCAGACTATCAGAAAAATGATTTCATTCTTGTTAATAGTAGCCAAAATAACAGTGACAAGTTTCTAATAATCAAGACCTTGCAATGTGCCCAGGCAGCCAACTAGCACTTTGTACACATTATCTCATGTAATTCTCATGAAATTGGTAGTTTCTACAGTCATTTCTTGAAGGATGAAGAAACTGAGGTATAAAAAGATTAAGCAATTTGTCCAAGGTCACTCAGTTAGTCATGGAAAGTGTGTGACTGTAGTGCTGTGCTCTCAGTCACCAATGCCCAAGACAGAACTCCTTACAGTGTGCCACTTGGGACAGGCAAGCCACTACAAAAGCAATTTCCTAATAGCGAATGCATGTCAGAAAGAAATAAACTTAACACAGAAAATCTTCCCCCTTGTCTACTGCTAAGAACATGCTAGGGTAGACAGCTAGTTTGTTTTGCTTTAATCAGATGGGTTACTTCACTAACATCAAGCCCTCCAGGCTCCTCTGTGCCATCACAGATGCTGGGACTGCCTTCTTCTCATGGATGGATGGTGTTCCACTGTGTGTATGCATCACATTTTCCTGGTCCAGTCACACCTTGATGAACACTGAGGTTGCTTCTATATCTTGGCTCTTGTGCATAATGCAACAGTGAACATAGGGGTGCAGATGTTTCTCCAACAAGACTTCACTTCCTTTGGCAAAATACCAGAAGAGGATTGCAGAAGCCACATACAGGCACACCTTGTTTTACTGCACTTAACAGATACTACGTTTTTACAAACTGAAGGTTGTGGCAGCCCTGTGTCAAGCAAGTTTATCAACATCATTCTTCCAATAGTATGTGCTGATTCTGTGCTTCTATGTCACATTTTGGTATTTCTTGCAATAGTCCAAGATTTTCATTATTATTATACTTGTTATAGTGACCTGTGACCAGTGATCTTTGATATTATTATAATTGTTTTAGGGTGCCACAAGCCACACCTCCATAAGACAGCAAACCTCACTGATAAATGTTCTGTGTGTCCTGACTGCTCCACTGACTAGCTTATCCCCCATCTCTCTGCCTCTCCTCAGGCCTCCCTAGTTCCTGAGACACAACTGTACTGAAATTAGGCTTACAATGGCCTCTAAGTATTCAAGGGAAAGGAAGCCTCACATGTCTCTCACTCTAAATAAAAGCTGGAAATGATCGAGTTCAGTGAGGAAAGCATGTTGAAAGTCAAGACAGACTGAAATCTGAGTCTTCTTGTGGATGCAAAGGAAAAGTTCTGGAAGGAAATTAAAAGCGCTTTTCCAGTGAACACATGAATAATAAGATAGTGACACAGCCGTATTGCTGATATGGAGATAGTCTGAGTAGTCTGGGTAGATCACATCAGTCACTACATCCCCTTAAGCCAAAGCCTAACCTAGAGCAAGGCCCTAACTGTCTTCAACTCTATGAAGGCTAAGAGAGGTGAAGAAACTTCAAAAGAAAAACTGCAGACTTGCAGAGGTTGGTTCATGAGGTTTAAGGAAAGAAGTTGTCTCCATAACATAAAAGTGCAGGTGAAGCAGCAAGTGCTGATGGAGAAGCTGCAGCAAGTGATCCAGAAGATCTAGCTAAAACCATTGATGAAGGTAGCTGCACTATACAACAGATGTTTAATATAGATGAAACAGCCTTCTGTTGGAATAAGATGCCATCTAAAACTTTCATAGCTAGAGGAGAAATCAATGCCTGATTTCAGAGGATAGCTTCAAAGGATGGGCTGAAATTCTTGCTAGGGAGTGATGCAGCTGATGATCTTAAGTTGAAGCCAATGTTCATTTACCATTCCAAAAATCCTAGGGCCCTTAAGAATTATGCTAAATCTACTCTGCCTATGTTCTATAAATGGAACAAAGCCTGGATGATAGCACATCTGTTTGCAGCACAGTTTACCAAATATTTTAAGCCCACCCTTAAGACCTACTGCTCAGAAAAAAATATTCCTTTCAAAGTATTACTGTTCATTGACAATGTTCCTGGTCACCCAAGAGCTCTGATGGTGTAAAAGGAGATGAATATTGACTTCACGCCTGTTAACACATTCCATTCTGTAGTCCATGGATCAAGGTTGCTTGATCAAGTCTTACTATTAAGAAATATATTTTGTAAAGTTATAGCTTCCATAGGTGGTGATTCCTCTAACAGGTCCTGGCAGAGTAATTTGAATGCCTTTTGGAAAGGATTCATCATTCTAGATCCCACTAAAAACATTCGCGATTCATGAGAGAAGGTCAAAGTAGCAACATCAATAGGAGTTTAGACAAAGTTGATTCCATGAATGACTATGAGGGACTCAAGTAAATCCAGAGGTAATGGAAATAGTGAGAAATAGAATTAGAAATGGAGCCTAAAGATGTGACTGAAATACTGCAATCTCACGATAAAACTTGAATGGATCAGGAGTTGTTTCTCATGGATGAGCAAAGAAAATGGTTTCTTGAGATGGAATCTACTCCTGGTGAGGAAGCCGTGAACATTGTTGAAATGACAATAAAGGATTTAGAATATTATATAAATTGAGTTGATAGAGCAGCAGCAGGGTTTAAGAGGTTTGACTCCAATTCTGAATGAAGTTCTACTGTGGGCAAAATGACATCAAACAACATTACACACTACAGAGAAATATTTCATGAAAGGATGAGTCAATTGATGCGGCAAATTTCATTATTGTCTTTTTTTTTAAGTTGGAGTCTCAGTCTGTCATGCAGGCTGGGGTGCAGTGGCATGCTCATAGCCACCGCTGCCTCAACCTGCTAGGCTCAGGCAATCTTTCCACCTCAACCTTCAAAGTAGCTGGAACTACAGGTGTGTGCCACCACACCAGGCTAATTTTTTGATTTATTGTAGAGACGAGGTCTTGCTAAGTTGCCCCGGCTGATTTTGAACCTCTGGGCTCAGGCAACCCTCTCTCCTCCGCCTACCAAAGGGCTGGGATTACAGGCATGAGCCACTACGCCCTACTGTCTTATTTTAAGAAATTGCCACAGTCACCCTAACCTTCAGTGACACCACCCTGATCAGACAACAGCCATCAACATTGAGGCAACAGCCATCAACATCGAGACAAGACCCTCCACCAGCAAAAAGATGATGACTTGCTGAAGGCTCAGATGATCATTAGTATTTTTTCGGCAATAAAGTATTTTAAAATTAAGGTGTGTATATTGTTTTTTTTAGACATAATGCCATTAGACACTTATTAGACTACAGTATAGTCTAAACATAACTTTTATATCACTGAACGCCAAAAAAAAAATTGTGTGACTCTCTTTACTATGTGATCTGGGAAAAAACCTGCAGTATTTGTGAGGTGTGCCTGTCCCGTCATCCACAATATCTGTGCTAAGTTATATCCTCACTAACAGTGTGCAAGGATTCCCTTTTCTCCAAATCATTGCTAACACATCTTTTTTCTTTTTTATAACAGCCATTCTACAGGCTGTGTGAGGTGATGTCTCATTGTGATGACTCCTTGATGATTAGTGATGTTAAATTTTTTTCATATATTTGTTGGTCATTTGCCTGTCTTCTTTTGAGAACTGTCTATTCAATTATTTTGGTTTAAGGTGGCTTATAGAAAAAATGAATAGTAGAGCTTCAGTATCACAAAAGATCAAGAAGGTGGTGAGTGAATAACTAAAGATCAGGAAACACCAGACTTCAGTTCCATGCACAGAAAAAGACAATGACAATGGGACAGAGGACACTGAAGCTTCAGCCTTGACGCTTCCCCTGACAAACTATATGGCATCACCATTCCAGATCTTCATTATTTACATTATTTTCATTATTTACAAAACATCAGCTTAAACTTTGGGATCTTCAAGTTCTAAAATACACAATCATGATGCCATGACAAACTTCTGCAATCTTACTTTACTTGACTATCCAAATGCAAAGAAACATGCAAAATGTCATCATGCATTAACCTTGATACATTTTTAAGACTGACAGTCAAAATTCAGCTGTTCTGCCATTTGTTTTTGAAGATACAATCAATGCATGGACACTGAGAGGTCTACTTAAAGTGTGGTCCACACAGATACTGGTATTATTTCTTAGGGGCCTGTGACAGTAGAAGAAGCTTAAGCTGGAATATGAAATGTGAAATGTCTGCATCAAGAAATTCATTATGCCGGGTTTAGTGACTCAGCCTGTAATCCCGCGCCTTTGGGTGGCTGAGGTGAGTGGATTTCCTGAGCCCACAGGTTCGACACCCGCCTGGGTGAAACCCGCCTGGGCGAAACCTCATCTCCACAATAAATCAAAATGAGCCGGGTGTGGTAGTGCGTGCCTGTAGTTCCAGCTACTCGGAAGGCTGAGGCGGAAGGATCGCCAGAGCCC
>NW_007250951.1:139659-168899 GCF_000164805.1 Carlito syrichta | reverse complement strand
AGCAGGTCGAGGCTGCGGTGGCCGGGAGCGGCCACCACACTCCAGTCTGGGCGACAGAGTTAGACTCCGACTCAAAAAAAAAAAGAAAGAAATTCATTATTCACTGTAGATGATTTTTTGTTCATGGCAGGATTTTCTCAATGAAGGAAGCAGTCCATTGACTCACATTCTGGATAAGGCACCTCACCCAGTCACAAATCAATAACAACAGTTTGCAGACTAGCTCTGATTCACGCTGCTGGACAGTACGGTACACACATTGATACTTCATAGCTCTATAGGTACCTAAAGTTGCCTACAGATAAGCAGTGGCAAATCAAGCTTTTTGAAGTGTTTGTTTTTCTCTTGAACAGTCAGAAAAATAAGCACACTAAAAGGTTAAGGAAAATTAGATGGCGAGCCTGAAACAAATGTCACATGCTTCGTCTCCTTTTTAAAGCGTTCTGTTTGACTGTTCATGGGAAGCTGTGTGTGCTGGGGCCCTCCAAGTCTTTGCACAAGACAAGCATGTAGCTCTATTTATTTGGTGAGCTCAGGATGAGGCAGTGAGTAGCTCTGGCACATCTGTGAGGAGTCCATTCTAACTTTGGAGACCAATAATAAATTATAAACCTAGTGATTTCCAAAAACCATCGGCAAAGCATTCATTGTTGTAATTTGGAGGTTCTGGGCCATGGCTGCACTGTGATCATCTCTAGAAAACTCAGGGTGTGTATGAGCCATTCTCAAACTCTCCTCCAATGATGTTTCAATTCTTTCAGCTTTTTTCTTTGCATATACAAGAGTACCTATTTACTGCCTAGAATGTCTAAAGAAAGATTTATTTTTCTAATCCAGGTGAACATACTTTACCTCCAAATTAGCAGTGCTACCAGTCATCTGGAGTGAGCTGTACAGCTCAAAACATTATTCTCAATTAGCAAACAGAAACAAAACTCACACTTCTGGAGGGGAAGATGTGTCAGCCAAGAGAAACACAATCAAAGTGCAGAGTATGCCAATAAGCCACACCATGCCAGCCCGATGTCCCACTACACTCCCTCTCCCGGGGGACTTATTCTATAAAGACTCTCTCTCTGTTCCATAAATAAACTAGAAGTTGCTAGGAAACGGTCTGGCTTCCAGGACACGACTGAGGAGAAGTGCTTCCCATGGGGAGGTATAGAAATCTGGAGCTATTTCTGACACACGTGCTATTGTTATAAACTTAAGACTCAGCACACTATCCCACAGAGCCCCAGGGAGAACAGATCATGCACACTTCTGTGTAGCCACAATAGCTTAAATCCACAACTTCATCTGGACCCTGAACATTTATTTCCATCCTGGTCTAGTGCTTTTTCTTTTATTTCAACTCCTCTCCAAATGTATCACTTTATCTTTCATTTAATAGTGCCGAAAAATTGTTTTGCATATTTTCAAGTTACTAATTGCCCACTTGAAAGATTATTCTCATCACATTTTGGGTCCATTAAACCCTTGAAAATTTCCACATGGTTTGGCATGACTGTTTCAAAATGTTTATGTCAACTTTTTGTTACTTCTTTTAAAAACAACACAGAAGTTTTCACCTACATTAAACAGCCCCCAGCACTCTCCATGAAGTAGAAACTCGTGAAGGAGCCCATTCACTCTTCCTCCATCCTTCAACAGCAGGGTTGGCCCTCTCCCCTTCCTCATCTTTCTAGTCCTAGCAGGGCCTCAGTGAGAGATAACTACAGGTACAAAAAAACTCTTACACACGGTGGCCTAAACAAAGAGGGGAATCTCTTCTTCACATATGAAAGGAACTCTGGAGTGCCAGTCTAAGCTCTTTTTTACCTTTCTGCTCTGTCATCCTTAGCTTTGTATCCTCTGGATAGATGCTTCATGGTTCTACATGGATGCAACGGCTCAAGACATCACATCTTTTCACTAGAGTCCCAAAGACAAGAGAAGACAAAGTCTAAAAGATTTTCTCTTCATTAAACTCTGGCTTCTCATTGGAAAGCAACATTCCCCCAAATCCTTTCCCTTGCATCTCACTGACCAGAACCAGTTACATGCCCGCCACTAGAACACTGAACAGTTACCACGCTCGGTTCAGACCCTTTCTGAGCCTGAGGAGGGCCTATCTGCCTTGAGATAGGGCTTGTTGCCCACAACCCTGATACATCAGGGTTCTGACTACAGAGAGAAGGGGGCAGGAAATGGCCCCTTAAGCAGACTAAGGTGCTGGTTCCTTACCCCTCTGTTCTGCTTGGGATCTAAGTAATTAGAATACACAGTACAGAACAGACAAATATTTGGGACTCAAGCAACTTTACTCAGAGTTCTTTAAAAATGACTAGATGGTGGCTGAGCTCAGTAGCTCAGTCTGTAATCCCAGCACTTTGGGAGACCGAGGTGAGGGGATTGCCTGAGCCCACATGATTGAGACCAATCCGGGCAACCTGGAGAGACCTCATCTCTACAATTAAAAATAAAAATAAAAAATTAGCCGGGCATAGTAGCACACACCTGTAGTTCTGGACACTTGGAAGGCTAAGGAGGAAGGATCGCTAGAACCCAGCAGGTCAATGCTGGTGTGGCTGTGAGTGTGCCACTGCACTCCAGCCTGGGCGACAGAGTGAGACTCCAACTCAAAAAAAAAAAAAAAAGACTAGGTGGAAATAGAATGTGAGACCCCTGATCTTCCACCCTAAATGTAGGTATGGAGGAACATCTGCTTCAGGCCATAATGAAGTACTTATCAACAAACTAGCCTTCCTAAGGTACACAACTATAAAACTCAGAGGAAGTGGTTTTCAGCCACTGGAGAACAGGGCACAAGACTATGCTCCCAAAGAAAAGAGAAACTTACACGGTGATTTCATGTTCACTCAGTTTCCAGTCAAGAGACAATTTCTTGAGTATAGTGCAAGAAGCCAGAATACATGGCAGCTGTGCTGAACTGGAAGACAGAAGTCAGAGTTAGGTCAACTGAAGTGACTAGAATCTCCAAACATTGGAAAGGAGAGAGTGCGAAAGGGCTGAGGGCCAAAAGTACAGATAGAGGATGTCCTAAAAATCTTTGGCCAAGGTCTGGGCTGCACATGCTCAGGAAGAGATGACCAAGGCTTTGTAGAGAACAAATAATTCAGATCTGGGAAAAAAGCAGAGTTGCTAGGTGTTAGGCAGGGCTGGTGAACACAGGAGCTACAGCCCAGTCAGAGTGAAGAGAACCAGCTAATACTCCAGGCATTCAGTCAAGACATTAGACATGCAACTACTTAGGAATAAGTAAAGTATACTATAATAAGGTCTACCATACATCCACCATAACAAAGTCCCAAAGGAAAACCTAATAAAATCCAGAGGGGAGGCCAAACTTGGAGAGTGAATTTCACAAAATCAGCAATGTTAGGAAAATACCCTGTCCTTCCCACAGAGCCATCCTAACAAGGGATAAAATCAAACCCCCAGAAATTCAAGGAAATAAATTGGTCTATTGGAAAAAAATTAACACTATTATTCCACAGAACTCAGAATTTCTAGAACATAGAATCCTCAATTATCCGTGTAAAATAAAAAATTGCTAGCTATGCAATGAAACCAAAAAATGGGACCTATAGTCAAGGGAAAAAAAGTCAATAGAAACAGATCCTGAGATGGCCCAGATGTTGAAATGAGAAGACAGAGACTTTAAAGCAGTCATATTCAATTCAATTTTTAAAACTGAACAAAAATATATCTGAATGAATCAACATACAGGGAATCTCATATGAGGAAAAAAATTATAAAAAGAGGAAGAAATGAAAATCCTAGAAATGAAAAGTCAAATACCTGAAATTTTAAAAATAAATTGGATGAGATTAACAACAGAATGAAACAAAAAAAGGAAAAAGTTAATGAACTTGAAGATAGATTTAAAAAAAATTATTACATTTGAATATCAAGGAGAACACAGATTGAAGGAAAATAAGCCAGAGCCTCAGAGACTTATAGAACAACATGAAATGATCTAACACAGGGGTCTCCAATCCCTGGACAGGTTCTGGTTAGGAATTGGGACACACAGCAGGCAGTGAGCAACAGATGAGCAAGCAAAGCTTCATCGTATTTACAGCTGCTCCCCATCCCTTGCATTACCACCCAAGCTCTGCCTCCTGTCAGATCTGCAGCAGCATTAAATTCTCACAGAAGCACAAACCCTATTGTAAACTGCACATGTGAAAGATCTAGGTTGTATGCTTCTTATGAGAATCTAATGCTTGACTATCTGAGCTGGAGCTGAGGTGGCGAGGCTTGTGCTGGAGAGCAGCTTCGAATACAAATTAACATTAGTAGTGAGGTTTGACTGCACAGAGACCATAATATACCAGTTGCTTACAAGCTCATATCAAAACCCTATTAGTGAGTGGCAAATGAGTTGATATACTTTAATTGTACTGCTACTTCTGGTGGCAGGCTTTAAGTTAGAATCCAATACTTATTTTAGTCCACACATGGCCTACCTATTATTATTTTATTTACCATTTCCATTCGTGCTTCTTTCTCACACTGAGTACTTGTCTCAGTCACAGTTTTGGTAAGCCCACAAGCTAACCCCAGTCAAAATGAGTAAAACACAAATGTTACTGGAGAGCTTCTTTGAAAAGGAGGAAAAACTCAATGATGAGACAGCAGAAGATGGTAAGTCTGCCAACAAAAAGAAAGCTGCATTTAAAAGAAATATCAAGAGTCCTACTTAAATTACAGACTCATTGCAACAGGTGATTCACCATTCTTCAAGCCCACTTTGTATATTATGTGGTGACCGGCTATTCAAGGAAGCCATGAAATCTTCAAAACTGTTTTGCCACATGGAGGCTAAGCACCCTGCACTAAAATACAAGCCTTAAGAATTTTCAAAAGAAAAAAAAATGTGAACACAAAGAACAGAAGCAATTATTGAAGGTCATCACTTCTTCGAATATGTCTGGACTGAGACCATCATTCTTAGCAGCTAAAAGCTAAGAAGCCCTTTACTACTGGTGAAGAGCTGATCCTGCTAGCTGCTAAGGACATTTGTCTTGAACTTTTAGGAGACGCTGCAATTCAAAGGGTAGTATGTATTCCTCTTTTGGCTAGCACCATAACCAGATGAACTGGTGAAACAGCAGAGGATACTGAGGCACAATTGTTTGAGAGGATTAATGAGTCATGGTACACAATCCAGGTTGATGACAAGACAACAATGTT
This sequence comes from Carlito syrichta, assembly GCF_000164805.1. Lineage (NCBI taxonomy): Eukaryota > Metazoa > Chordata > Mammalia > Primates > Tarsiidae > Carlito > Carlito syrichta. Next base: position 163,697 of record NW_007250951.1, on the reverse strand, counting down.
TGTGTGATATATTTTTCAGGAGAATGTGCATGAGGATATGTTATGTGCCACCTTTGTTGCCAACCAATACAGCAGCTGCAGAACTATTCAAGTCTTTGAATCATTATATATCAGGATGGCTGAATTGGTCATTTTGTGTCAGTATACATATGGACAGAATGACTGAATGGCTTACTGGTTTCGTTATTCGGGTCAAAGAGGTTGCTTCTGAATGTGAGTCTATACACTGTGTCATTCACAGAGAAACGCTGGCTAGCCAAAAAATGTCATCTGAACTTACCAACATTTTGCAGAATGTGGTTAAAATTATCACATGGAAGTACATGCCCTTAACTCACATCTGTTCATGTAGCTCTGTGAGGCGATGGATGTAGCAGACACATGTCTTCCCTTATACACAAGAGGTGAGATGGCTTTCTAAAGGTAAATCACTGACCAGAGTTGAGTTTGAGTTATGAGAGCCATCCTAGAGATTTCTTTGAGAAAAACAGTCACCACTGGCAACACATTTCAGTGACATAATGGGTACAAAAGTTGCTTACTTGTGTGACATATTGAACCTGCTCAACAAACTCAGTCTGGCATTTAAGGGAGAACAACAACTGTGTTCAAGTTGGCAGATAAAGCAGCTACATTCAAAGCCAACCAGGAATTATGAGGGCAACAAGTGAACATTGGGATTTTTGATACATTTCAAATATTAACAGAGATTTTGAAAGAGATTGAGCCAGGACCTTCTTTCTCCCAGCTGGTGCGTGATCACCCATCTCAGCTTTCAAACAAGTTTGAGCATTACTTCCCAACCACAAAAGACCCCAGAACTGGGAAGGAACGGATTAGCAACCCATTTGTGAATCAACCAGGTGAGTCAACTTTATTCTAGTCAACTGCTTGAAACTGCAAATGATGGTGGCCTTAAAAGTATGTTTGAGACAGCTTCAAATCTCCATACTTTCTGGATTAAAGACGGAGATTGCCACGAAAGCACTGAAAAGCTTGCTTCCACTTTCAACATTCTGTCTTTGTGAAGCAGGGTTTTCTTCAGTGACAGCAACCAAAACGAGATTATGGAGTAGACTGGATATAAGTAACACACTTTGGGTGTCACTGTTTCCCATCACCCCCAGATGGGACCATTTAGTTCCAGAAAAACAAGCTCATTGATTCTGTATTATGGTGAGTCGTATAATTATTCCATTATATGTAATAATAATAGAAATAAAGTGCACCATAAATGTAGTGCGCTTGAACCATCCCAAAGCATTACCCCTGACCCTGGTCCATGGAAAAATTGTCTTCCACGAAACCAGTCCCTGAGGCCAAAACGGTTGGGGACTGCTGATCTAACATGTATAACTGGAGTAGCTGCAATTTGTCCAAAATTCCTCAAAAATATTAACTTATGAATCTCAGAGAATACTGACTGGATCAAATAAAAGGAAAATCAGACCTAGGTATACCATAAACAAACTACTAAAAACCAAGATAAAGAGAAAATTCTTGAATGCTGCCAATGGTGGAGGGGGGGTGGACACGATGGACATGACACATGTTACATACAGAGGAACAAAGATACAATAATGTATCTTTATATGAGAAAGATACATAAGCTTCTTAAGATAAATTAAAGGAGAGAGTTAGCCCTTTTCACAAGGGATTTATTTCCTAATTCCACTTTCCTAGATATATCCTTGGCTTAATTTCACACTTAGAACTCTGACCTGGAGAAAGTAAAATATAAGAACATCAAGATTTTACGGTTTTGGTCACTTGGAGATAAGATGAATTGTGGTTTGAATTCATTCATTTCTTCCCACTTAAATTTAGGGAAATATAACCATTGTGTAGGGAAAACAGAAAAGAAGGTGGGGGAAAATACAAAGTTAAGATCTTAAGTGATATTAGCATCTTACAGATTAAGTGATTTACACACAAAAGAAATCATCTTATAAGAGAAAGTAAAATTGATTATTCCTCCCCAAAATTATATAAAGCATTTTTAAAAACTCAAGCTGCTATTTGTAGTCTTACATTAAGATTTAGGTTTTATAATATAAAATCTAAAATAAAAAAAATGAAAAATATTATGAGAAAAGTAAAAAAAGTTGTGTGAAGTCCAAAAGGGTGAAGTTACATAAAAACCAATAGAGTTACTTCTAAATCCCCATCAAAACTGTAAGACTTTTCATAAACATAATAATACAACATAATTTTTAAATCATGTATCTTCCAATTTAAATACATATTTAAACACCTAAGAAAAATGCTGAATTGTGAAGATTTCCCCCCTTTTTTGTTGCCATAAGAGAACTGCCATTAGATTTCTTGTTATCCAGAATGATTAATAATTAAGAGTTACATAAGTAAATACAAACCAATTCTTAAAAAATTTTTAAATCAACATAAAATTGTCTATACCAGAGGGGGAAAAATATTGTCAGCAGAATGTTACTTTGCCTCAAACCAGGGGTTCCCAACAGTGATGCTATTGATATTTGGAGCATAATTCTTTGTTGTAGGGCTGTCATGTAAATTACTGGATATTCAGCAGCCTCCCTGGCCTTGAGTTCCTACACCCAGCTATGACACAACTCAAAGCATAGTGGCTCACACTTGTAATCCCAGAGCTTTGGGAGAATGAGGCAGAAGAATCACTTAAGGCCAGAAATTTGAGACAATCCTGGGCAACAGTTTAGCAAGACTCTGTCTCTACCAAAAACCAAAAAATTAGCTGGGTGCAGTGATTGTTCCCAGAGGCGAGAGGATCACTTGAGCCCAGGAGCTGGAGGCTAAAAGGAGTCATGATTGTGCCACTGCACTCCAGCCCGGGGAACAGGGTGAGACCCCAACCCTAAAAAAAAGTTTTTTAAATAAAAATGTCTCCAGACATTGCCAAATGTCGTCTAAGGCACAAAATCGCCTCTGGCTAAGAAGCACTGCCATAAACAGGTATTTCCCCCCTAATTTATTCACTTTAAAAAGGTGATACTTGGCTTATAACTTACATTGAAAGCAACAACGTCTTCCTAATAAAGTATTTGATGTTAAATGTTGAAAGAAATGTCCTTCGTCCAGTGAAAAAGTTCTCTGTCTTGGAGGAATGTGTGATCTTATTACTGGGTTGGGTTTGGGTTTTCTCTGTTTAGTTGGTGGCTTGATTTTTGCTTTCATATAAAATGACTTTACACTTCCTGGGATGCTTCCAGCATCACTCTCTAACCTAAGAACAGCAGATGCAAATTAGCTCAACATGGCTGGGACTGTTTATACTAAAACACAAAGTAACTGTTTCTAAGTCATTTGTCAGGAAATGACACTTTCCTCTCCCAATTGAGCTAGGACACATTCACAAAATTTGGAAATAAAAAGATATCTTAGACTGCTAGTGGTTCTTAATGAAATTCAGACTAGAAAATACAGAACACGTTTTCCTATCAGTTATGTAAATCTAGATGCCTCTTCCATCAGTTTTTTGGGATTTTTTCTTTTCTTTTGTTTTTATACTTAGCCCAGCACAAAGCTGAACAAAATAAGACTATCAAGGGCAACGTGATGTTTTGAAAGAAAATACTGTAATCCAGCACTTTGGGAGGCAGAGGCAAAAGGACTGCCTGAGCCCAAGATTCTAAACCACACTAGGCAACTTCGCAAGACCTCATCTCTACAATAAATTAAAAAAAAAAAAAATTAGCCAGGCATGCTGGCACACACCTGTAGGTTCAGCTACTTGGAAGGCTGAGGACCTGATCCCAACAGGTCGAGGCTTCGGTAGCTATGATCATGGCACTGCACTCCAGGTTGGGCGACAGAGTGAGACTCCAACTCAAAATAAATATTAAAATAAAATAAAAATAATAGAAAGAAAATACTGTAACATCCACGGGTGGTAGAGATAGAACCACAAATCCATATAAGAAAGGCATGGTTGACTTTTCCTACTAAAGAGGAGGGCATCCCCAAAAGTGCCATGTGATGTGTGCTAGTTTTCTGGGGAGCAAATACTGAAGCGCATGACATCAGGATAAGAGTGTGTGCCGGAGCCACATGCAAGCCACGCCCCCGGACTCACCTATGTGGTAGAGCCCTATCCAGTCACTGGGGTCCACCTCCTCCTTGATGTCCCAGAAGATGATGAGGTCTTGGGCCTGTCCCAGTGTATACTCATACATGCTGGCGGTGAGGCTGGAACGACTCTCGGAGGTCACAAGGTCCGTGTCGCTGTTGGCCCGCGGCAGGGCCATGTTCTCAGGCAGGGTGCTCTGGCCTGCGAGGCTCTGCAAGTTGTCAGGGCTCAGGGTGTAGCGCATCTGCGGGCTTCGACGCCGCACGAAGAGCAGGTGCTCCCGGGCTGAGCTGGCCATGCTTGCAGCCTCTCAGAGGCTGGCCTCCTACAGAGCTGCAAGAGATGGACAAGTACTAAATGTGAGAGTGGTAGAAGGAGGGTTAGAGTCCAGTTTCCCAAACGTGCAGCCCCGAGGAGCGCTGACCAAAGCCTGACCACCTGACCTTGCTGTCAAAGTAAAATGCATTGTTCTACCACAGGGAACGAAGCAGAAGCAACTCTGCAGACTAAGGTCACATGAGGACAGAGGCCAGCACACGCCTGCAACCTCAAGTTCCCTTGGCATAAGTTCCCTGCATCTCAGGAGCGGACTTCTCTGCCACCTCTGGAGTCCATTCTTTCCCAAATACCCCACATTCAGAAATGACATCCTCTTCTCCTTTCCCACTCACACATATGTATTTATTTCCTGCTGCAATGAAACTTTAAAACAGCAAGGCGTAAGATTCCAACACATGTTGAACACAGCTGAAGTCTGCACCACTAGGTACAAGTACTTGCTCAGTCTCCTCATCACGAGAATGCAACTTGCCAACGTCCTCAGCGGCACCTCTCCACTGGGGACAGTAGCCTTTGCACCTAACACTGTGGCACCGGCACTCTCCAGCCTCCTCTTCTGCCTTATCTTTCTTTTTTTTTTTTTTTTTGAGTTGGAGTCTCACCATCACCCAGGCTAGAGTGCAGTGGTATGCTCACAGCCTCCTCAATCATGAACTGCTGGGCTCAGGCAATCCTTCCTTCTTGGTCTACCAAATAGCTGGAACTACAGGCACATGCCACCACTCCTGACTTTTTTTTTTTTTCATTTATTGTAGAGACAAGGTATCGCTAAAATGCTCAGGCTGGTCTCGAACCCCTGGGCTCAGGCAATCCTCTCACCTCCTCCTCTCAGTGCTGGGATTACAGGTGTGAGCTATGGCACCTAGCTTGTTTTATCTTTCGATAGCAGTTTTTGTGATCTGATGCAGTATGCAGTTTACTTATTTATGGGTTATTTCCCTCTTCCACCAGCAAGAATGTAAGTGTCACCAAGGCAGGGATGTTCATCTGTTTTGCTCGCTACTTTACGCAAAGTGTCTATAGCAGTGTCTGTTACACAGCAGTAATCAGTAAGCATTTGTTGAATGTCAGGTGGAGTAACAGAGAATCTTTCTCCCAGACACTCCTGGGTACAATGTCTACCTCAAGTCCCTTTCCTGCACCTGCCTCAGCCATCATCCTGACTCCTGGCTGATCCTCACTATCTGAGTCACCTGGATTGGGACATGCTATTTCTGCTGGCCGCCACTTGGCCTCTGTCTAAAGGAACAATGCCTTCCCTATGGGAATGTGGATACAGAGCCTGTGGGCCCACTGAGTCAAGGTCTAAAGACTACCAGATGCAGACGTGAGCTCCTGCCAAGACCTCTGTGTGCTAACGCATCAGAAGTCCCACCTGTCAGCATCTTCCCTGCTACCCATGGGTTTACACTGCCTCACCTAGATCTCACCAGCCCTACATGCCCTGGGTCTGACTCTCTTCCATACGACCCCTTTCAGAACTATATAATCCACTCATGCATTTATGAATTTACATTTATTGTGCACTCTTAGCACACCCTGGTGTCTTCAATACATTATGCTTCGTTTCAAGGCAAACCCTACTTGGTTCTGGGAAGTCAGCATGAGTCTCTGTTTAGAAAACAAGGTAACTGACTGACTGACCTTGGGTACAGCGTTTACAAGAGGATATGCCTCCATTGCTGGGATTCTGGTACCTGTAAGTGTATTTATTCAAGTGATTTATGCCATAAAGATGATCTCATACTTTCAGCACTATCTCTTGAATTAAATTAACTTGGATTGGTAGGTAAGATACCCTATGTGAAAAGGCTAGAAATAAAAATGAACCCTGATTTACTCAGCTTAATGGTATTAAGTCCCAAATTTCTCTTCAAAAATCAAGTGCTTCTTTTCTGTATGTGGTCTATGGTAACTCTGAGACACCATAACACAATCCATAACTAAAGAAAGTCTCCAGCCCATGGAGCCTAAACTACAGGACAGCTTCTAATCTGATGGTTTCATAAAATTTCATTTCAGTGGATTTCAACAGGCTACTCAATCTTTATAAACTCAGTGAGTCAAATACCATATCTGTTCCAGCAAGGACTATAAATAATTACCTCCCAACATGCTGTCATTAAATAGAAAATTCAGGCTGTGCATAATAAACTGCACAGAAAGAAAGAAATAGGCCAGAGCCCTTAGAGTTGAAAAGCCCAACCGAACTACTGGCAATTATTGTGCTCTAGAAAAAGTGAGAAGGCATGTATGCATATGCATATTGTTGTTTTAAAATATCCCTACTTAAGAAGAGAGACAGGTTAGCAGAAGAAGCTCCAAAGCACAGTGTCTAGATTCAAGTCCCGCCTCTACTATTAATTCACTTGAGCATCTCAGACAGTTTAACTCTCCATGCCTCTGTTTTCCCACCTGTCAAGTAGGAAAATAACAACACCTGCCTCATGGCACACTGGAGAGAACTAAATAAATTAGTGAGATAAAACACTAAGAACAGTGTCTGGCATATAATAAGTACCAGTCAAGTTCAGTTATTAATAATACTATGTGGCTACATTCCACTTTAATTATATGAAGTATACCTGATTTCATGCTCCCATAACTCCCACCACCACCACTATTTGATCACAACCTCAGTCCCAAAGAACAGTCCCAAACCAGGAACAGAAGACCCACAGAGGCCCCGAGAACCTCAGCTGTCTCAAAGCTGGGGCCTTGAACCTACAGCCCTGACATGAGCCATCCTTTGTCCTCAAACCAGAGATAAAAGGTGAGATTTGACTTTCTCACCAGCAATGGGTTCATTCATTCTTTCCACCTGACAAAAGCTGTACTCTGTCCTCAAGCCAGAGACAAAAGGTCAGATGTGACTTTCTCACCAACAGAAGATTCATTCATTCATTCATTCATTTGTTCATTCCACCAACCTGTATTGAGCACCTCCTACAGGAAAGGCATAAAAGAGGCAACAGAGCAAAAGACAAGGTCCCTACACTTGTAAAGGCTGCATCCTAACAAAAGACAGGCAATCGAAGATCAAACCTGAATGAGTTTGTAGTGGAAAAGGAAAAAATCCAGAAATGTGTGAATTTTCTTGTTTAACTGAAGCTGCAACAATGCCAGAAGCATTAAGTACTACACATCTACATAAAGCTGCAGCGTGTGCTACCCAGTACACAGGGCAAGGGTTTTCGTGTGTGTGTGCGCTTTGTTTTCAAATTCTGTCTTTTCCTAAAGAATGTAACACGGGACCTCATTCTCTGGGAACTTGGATTTTCGGAGGACAAAACCAAATATTCATATATGCATTCCCTCTGGTTTCAACGGCACCTCATATACATGTGCAACTTGTCCTAACAAATATGAGGGGGAACCCCAAAACATCAGAATTTATTTATTTTTAAAATGTATATTTATTCTTACGTTTCTACTTCAGTCGCCTTTAAAGTACTCTTCATTTCATGCAATACGCTTATCAAAACACTTTTCCCACTGCTCAAAACAGTTTTGAACTTGTCCACTTTAATGCTTTTTAGCACTTCTGCTGTTTTTTGTTTCACCTCTTTCACATTGGCAAATGATTCCCTTTGATGACTTTTTTCATCCAGAGAAACACAAAAAGAAGTCAACTGGGGCAAGATTGGGTGAATAGGGAGGGTGGAGCATAGGGTTCATGCCATTTTTTGATCAAAAGCTGAGGAACACTCAGCACAGTGCGAGCAGGTGCACTCACTCGGTAAATCACTCATCATGAAATGGACAAAGACAGACTGAAGGAGTCTCAAAAAAAAAAAAAAGTCACTAAAGCTGAATGCAGCTTCTCACAACAATGCTAGCTGCTACACTGATGCCGATGAGTTCCTTTTTTTTTTTTGAGTTGGAGTCTCACTCTGTCGCCCAGACTGGAGTGCAGTGGCCGCTCCCGGCCACCGCAGCCTCGACCTGCTGGGCTCCAGCGATCCTTCCACCTCAGCCTTTCAAGTAGCCGGAATTACAGGCATGCACTACCACGCCCAGCTGATTTTTTGATTTATTGTACAGATGAGGTCTTGCTGCCCAGGCGGGTCTTGAACCCGTGGGCTCAGGCAATCCACTCACCTCAGCCTCCCAAAGGCGTGGGATTCCAGGCTGAGTCACCCAGCCCAACTCGATGAGTTCCTAAAACACTTACCTAGCAAGGGGATGCCTATACTACAAGAGGCCTGCCCGCCAAAAGATAATTCCAGGATTTTTTTTGTCTCCCCTAATTCATTTTAGAGATAATAAATGTTGTGGAACACCAGAAAGTGATACAAATGCAATATTTATACAATGCTTAGCCTGTTCCAAAGCACTTTCACAATCACCATCTCACGTGAGACCCCAGAACATTGTGGGTGGAGTTTGAGAGACGTCATCACATCTCTGTCATCAAATGAGGAAATTGAGACTTGTGAGGCCAAAGGTTGGCTTTCGAAGACAGAAAACACTTGGTGGTGGGGGTGATATCTGAGGTGTCTTGAAGGATTAGAAGAAGAGAAGAAATATTTGCAGTGTTCTAACTAGAAGCACGATGTGGCGACGCCACCAAGAAAGAGTGTACACAAGGGAAAAATACAACAGACCACAGAAGCCCCAGTTTTCACAGAACCCGGTGAGGGGGTGAGGAAAATCGTGCAAGAGAAACCAAGTGGGGACCCTGAATTGGGAAATACCAAGTTAAAACAGGAGGGGGTGGGGGAAAGAGAAAGAGAGAGAGACAGAGAGACATGGAGAGACAAACATACAGAGAGAAACAGAGACAGAGAAACAGAAACTGAGACAGAGATGGAGATAAGAGAAAGACAGAGAGGATATATAGAGAGAAACAGACAGAGAGAAATAGAGGCAGAGACATAGACACACACAGAGAGAAAAACAGAGAGAGAGAGACAGACACACGGGCAAAGAGACAGAGAGAGATGGGGAGAGGAGAGAGAGACAGAGAGGAGAAAGAGACAAAGAGAGAGAGAAAACGGAAGCAGAGACAAACACAGAGATAGAGAGACAGAGACAGGGAGACAGAGAGAGAGAAACGCAGGAAGAGAGACAGACAGACAAACACACACAGAGAGAGAGAGAGAAAGAGAAACAGAGGCAGAGAGAGACAAAAAGACACACAGAGACAGATAGACAGTGACAACAGAGAGAGACAGAGGCACAGAGAGACAAAAAGATACACAGAGACACAAAGAGACAGAGACAGCAACAGAGAGAAACAGAGGCAGAGAGAGACAACAGACACACAGAGACAGAAAGAGAGACAGAGACAGCAAGAGAGAGAGACAGAGAGAAAGAAACAGAGACAAAGAGAGACACACACAGAGAGAGAAAGAGAACTTGAAAGTCAAGGAAGGAGAAATCCAGCTAAAGCCTGGGGAGACCAGAGCATTCAAAAACCAGGAGGAAATTAGTGTGCACGGAGCAGCAAAGTGGGAAGAGTCAGACTGCTGAGGACTGAGGGGATGGCCGTCATCATGGGGTTGGACGGCCTTGAGTTGGGCAGCAAGGGCCATCCCGATAGAGCTGGACAGCAAGGGTGGGAGGCGAGTGGAGAGGTAGTGTGGATGGAAACAGGGTTGGGTTTGTTTTGTGTTTAGGATGAGAGAGATTCTGCATGTTTAGATACTAGCATAGGAACTAAAAACTCAGTAGACATTTGATGAATGAATGAGCACTGAGAGAAAGAGGCAGCCAGGAGGAGCATAAGGACACAGGAAAGGGGGAGGCCTTGATGGCATGAGAGCCCTAGGGATAGGAGTTGGAGCACCACGGCAGATGCAGACAAGTCCGCACCAGCACCACCAGCAGAGGTAGAACACCACCCATGCTCATAATTTCACACTTTCTAGTAACCACATTACAAAAAAATTAAAAGCAGGTGAACATTTTAAGAGTATATTTAATTTAACTCAACACATCCAAACATTAATGTAAACAATCAATGAGGTATTTTGCTTTTATTTATTTATTGCTGCTAAAGCTTTTAAACCCAGTATGTATTTTACATGTAAAGTATGTTTCTATTCAAACTAACCCACACTCCAGTGCTCAATGGCCACATGTGGCTAGGGGCTCCTGGATGGGCGGTAGAGATCTAAACACACAAGTGCCTCAGCTTCCAGAATAGCCTGCTTCCTCCCAACTCTGTGCCATGAGAAAGCCCTCTGGGTAGCCAAGAGAACATCAGTGAACTGGCTGACAATAATGTGAATAACCAGGAATTCCATCATCTCTCCAAGGAATATTTCATTGCATTTTGGCACTAAGATGCTTCTTGAGTCAAAGCTCTAATAGAAATAATTGCATAATCCTGTTATATGAAGACATCCAGTCTGGGGTAGAGGGTTTTCTGGGGATAGACTTGAGGACCAGGAGGTTGACAAGTCCCAGAAACTTCTTTCCTTCTACCTTGAAGCTGTACAGTTTTCAAAAGCAGAGCAGCACCCAGTGGTAATTGTATGTGTTGGGGAGGAGGTTATCTGTTTATTTCCTTAATAAACAGTCATCTATGGCACTTATTCATTCAAAGTGACTTACAAATATACACAGTTCATTTTTAAGTCCTTTGTTCATGAGTCAATAACTATATATGTAAACTTTACCCTTTATCCATTAAATTAAGGTAACTTTTTTTTTTTTAGTTGGAGTCTTGCTCTGTTGCCCAGGCTGGAGTATAGTGGCATGCTCATGGCCACCCCAGCATCAACCTGCTGGGCTCCAGCAATCCTTCTACCTCAACCTTCCAAGTAGTCGGAACTACAGGCATGTGCTTCCATGCCCAGCTAATTCTTGACTTTTATTGTAGAGATGATGTCTCCCCAAGTTGCCTGGGCTGGTCTCAAACCTGCAGGCTCAGGGAATCCACGCACCTCGGCCTCCCAAAGTGCTGGGATTACAGGCTGAGCCACTGAGCCCGGCAAATTGAGGTAACTTTTAATGTACCATGCATGACTATTGTAAGGATTAGAAATATTGCAGGTGAAAGTGTTCATTAATCAGTAGCTATTGTTATTTTAGTAGGCAAATAATATAATTACTGAATTAATGAACACATTATTTAGTCTGTGGAAGCCATCTACGCCTAAGAGCCTGGGGAGAGGAACACTAGAATTTGGAAGACAGTAAATAGATACTATGCTGAAGAAAACAAATGCTGAAGATCAACTTGACTCATTACAAATCACTAAACGTTCTGCCTAGTGTGGATGACCCTGAACTCAGAGATGAAGGGGAAACTAGCCCATCCTTCGCCACCACTTCCTGGTCAACACAGCTCCTGGGCCTGAGCGCAGAAGGCCGCACTAGGTTACGCAGACTTACGGTCTAGGAACTCAACCACAGCAACCATGGAATTTATTTCCACATGAAAAATCCACTGCTTCCCAACCACCACTTGGAAGGAACCCACAGAGCCCCTGGACATGTGAGCATTAGCCATGTGATATGCATGAGAGGGAGAAGTGTGGTGGGGGGTCGGACCCAGAACTTGGGAGTTCAGCGGAGCCTCATCAAGAGCTGGGCCGGGGGCTAGAAGCCCCTCCAGGGCTTGAGTATAGGGGCAAACAGGGAAGGGAGGCTAGGGCAGTGACCTGAGAGTCACGCAGAGCTGATGTTGACAGGAAGGAAACAAGGTGGGGAGCCATGAGGAGTTGGCTGGTCGAGGTGCCCACACTGACCGCAGGATGGATTGTAGTGACACGAAAGGTTAATGTCCATAGGAGTATTTCAAAGAAAGAACCCAAAGGTTGGTGACAGATTGAATATGGGGGATAAAAATGAGGGTGAAATTAGGACTACATTATAGATTTTCTTTTTTTTTTAATTTTTTTTTAATTTTAAAGATGTGGGGTACAATTCAGGACTAGGTATACAAGTGGTCATCACACAGGAAAAGTTTGGGCCTCCCTTTTGTCCCCACTTCACCTGGTTTGAGATTGGATACGCTTATTGATATTATAGCCCCCCTTCCCTCCCCTGGGAGTTTCTAGTTACTGCCAATCCCTTTCTTATAGTATTATGGTAAGTGGTCAAGGTCCACCTACGGGTGAGAACATGTGGTACTCAGTTCTTTGTTTCTGTGAAAGGTCACTCCATATTATAGACTTTAAATTCATCCAAGTTGCTGCGAAGTCCATAAGTTTGTTTTCTTTGTGGCTGTACAATATTCCACCATGTATATGATTTCACATTTTTTTATCCAGTCCAATTTCAATCGGTGCACAGTTGATTCCATATTTTTGCTATTGGGAATAGTGCTGCAATAAACAAGTGTGTGCAGGTATCTTTTTTGTAGAATGACTTGAGATGGCAATAGAATCCCAGACATTGACAGGGCTGAGAAAATTAACACCATTTTGGGTTAGTTTGAAGGAAATGCAATACATCCAAATAAATATGTCTTGAATACTCTAGTGAGGGTGGCCCAAATTGCTGGTTATTATGAGGCCAGGGATAAAACAAATATCCAAATGCAACTTTCTGCTTAATAACAGTCTTAGTATTAATTAAATGGACTATGCTTAGCTCAGGGTTGAAAAATCTCCTCCAGGTTGGGTGCGGTGTCTTACACCTGTGATCCCAGCACTTTGAGAGGCTGAGGCGGTACGTTCACTGGAGTCCAGGAGTTTGAGACCAGACTGGACAACAAAGGGAGATTCTGCCTCTACAAAATAAAAATAAAAGTGAGCTGGGCACAGAGGCACATGCCATAGTCCCAGCTACTCAGGAGGCTGAGGCGGGAGGATCACTTGAGCCAGGAGTTCAAGGCTCAATGAGCTATGATTGTGCTACTGCACTCCAGCATAGGTGACAGAGCAAGACCGTGACTCTTTAAAATAAATAAATAAATAAATAAATAAATAAATAAATAAATAAATAAATAAATAAAATAAAAGACAAACAAAACAAACGAAAAAACCTCCTTCAGATGTTTTGCTTTAAATAACTTAGGTCAAATGGAAAATAAACAAAATCAACAATTTTATTTAGATTAAAATGAGGAACTAAACCTCTGGAAACCTTCATTCTTCCCTTATAGGAAATGTAATGTACTCTTTTTAAAAAATTTTTATTTTAAATATGTAGGGTACAACTCAGGGTTAGGTATTTAAATGGTCATTGTACAGGTAAAGTTTGGGCCTCACTTTAGTCCCTACTTCACTTGGTTTGAAATCAGGTACCCTTATTGATTAAGTGTACCCCCCACCCCTGGCAGCTTCCTACTACTGCCAATCCCTTTCTTGTAGTATTATAATAATCATTCAGGGTTTGCTTATGAGCGAGAACATGTGGTACTCAGTTCTTTGTTTCTGTGTAACGTACTCTTTAGAGTTCATGATTCTATAGTAAATAAGAACAAATACCATGCAAAAATTATTTTGCAAAGCTGCATAAAAAACTAAAAATTGAAAGCATTCTAAATGTTATAGGTAAAATTTTAGTTTATGACTCTCTTATTCAGTGCAATGTGCTCACCTGGGAGAATGAGCACTACTCAAGACAGAAGCCACCGTGTTATTCCCTACCGAAACCCAGGAGGTCTTGAATTGCTTTCTGCTCTAACAAATTTTCTTCTGAAAACTACCTATGTCCTTCGGAAAAGCTTTAGAAAGTAAAGCTGATGGACAGGGGAACTGACAAGTGGGTACTATGTTTATTAAATAGAAAGCTGTTCCCCACAGCCACTTAGGTCACCCCCAAGGGCAAGTGCGGCTGCATGTCCCATTCCCAGTGGTCACAACTGAACATGATACAGCACCCCTTTAAACAAAACCCTCCTCCTTCTTATCATGACTAGGTCTGTACTATGCTGCTCTCTTGGATAACAGACATCTGCTTTAAACAACAAAAAGCAAAATCACTTTCCTTCCAGAGGTCAAAGGAGATTTAATTACTAAGCAAATTACAAAATGCCACAGTATACAGCTTCATTTCCAAAACCAGCAGATTTTGATCAGAAGATACTGATAATAGCAGATGACAAATACACCTAGCACATATTTTTAGTTTTGCTGAAGAATCTGGAGGTGGATGCCAATTTACTAAACCTCACCTGAAGGACAAGTACTGAAAAACAGAGGATTTGTATAAGCCAAAAACTGCATCCTAGGAGTCTAACTTCCTAGACATTGATAAAGAAAACCAATAATAATAACAAACATACTTTCTAACCCTTCCAATTCCAAAAAACACAACATATAACACACAGAGATACACATACTTGTTTAACTCACTTGTATAATAAATGAGGAAAACAAAGTGAACATAGACTCTATTTGTGATCAAGACATAATTAGCCTGCAATAAAGTAGGGATGTGAGAAATCTAGAAAGAACAAGTATCAACCCCCTCCCATCCTCAGGTTCTCCGCTAATGCTTACTCCCCAGTGCACTGTCCCTGTGTCTACTAAGAAAGCTTTGTAGAGCCATTACTCAGTGTTTACCACAGATTCTCACCTCAAGGCTTAGCTCACTCTGCAAGAGTATGCTAGTGAAAGGACTGAGAAGAACAGAAAGTCCCCTTCTCTACCACCTGCTGGGAAGTCTGACAGCCTGGGGGTCTCCCCTCACTTTCTCTTTCCAAGTGAAAAAGTATCACAAAATGCAATTCATCCTCCAGCTGCTACTCTTTAGGAAAAGCCCATCCTCCCCACAATTTTACTAAATAATACGATTCATAACATAAAAATAACCCACCTTTAAATTTTGAAGACAGATGTACACTCAAATAATTCTGAGTTCCAAAAACTGTTAATTTTCAAAACTGAGTTCAATAGTTCTTTCAAGATGCTGAATTAGCTTTAAATCATTAAATATGCAGCTAGTTGAAAAAGAGAAAATAATTAAGATTTGATTGAATTCTTTTTAATTCTTTAAATTCAATGAGGTTTTAATTAAATTATTTAATTAAAATTTTATTGGCAGATTTGAATAGAAAATTCACAAAAAAAACCTTTAAGTCATCCAGAATTATATATCAGAAAGCAAAATGAAAATGAGAGATACTTTTTTGTCTGTTCAAACATCAACTTTGAAAAACACTAGTCCTCAAGAGAAAGTGGTGAGACAGATGCTAAGACACTGCTGAGAGAACAGCTCTCTGAGCTTTCTGGAGCCCCGGATGTGCTCATATCTTCTGACCCAGGGTTCATTTAAAGGGTTCTCACTGGGCAACCCCTTCAGGTCCCCTCCCACTGTGATAGCTTTTCTGTCCTCTCAATAAATTCTGCTTTAAAATAAAATAAAATAAAATAAAGGGTTCTCACCTACAGAAAGATGCAGAGATGTCGACAAAGAGTTAGGAAAAGATGCTCATCACAAAAGTATTTAAGATAGAGAACAAGTTAGAAGCAAAACAAAATTCTAACAAGGGAGGAAAATTTAAATTGTGGCATCTCTTCATTAGAGACAAATATAAAGCCATTAAAACATATTTTTAACATTTGACATGAGAACCTATCACTGTGATATAAGGTTAAATATAATCAAATCCCGTTATATATACAATACAATTAAATTGCATTTCTAGCATCTGTTAAAAAAAAAAGAGGGCACGTATTCAACAGATGTAGACCATATGAATTACAATGAATAATTTTTTTCCTCTTAAAATATACCTTTGATATGAAAGGATGGTTCCTACTACTTATTTATTGCAATAAATAATTATTCCTGAGGATTCATTAGTTGCAAGGAACAGAAACTCCGTATAATACACCAAGACAGAAAGGGAACTTACTAGAAAGATACTGGGCAGCTTATAGAGTCAAAACAACAGAAAAAAGAAAGTGCCAAAGATACTCTTGGGTGACATATGCCACCAGAAACAATCCACCTACACATGGTCTGCCAGAGTTCAGCTCCAGCTGGGTTCAGGGAACCCCAAAGGTGGAGATGGCATTGGCGATGGGGGGGGGGAAGAAGAAAGAAAGAGAGAGAGAGAAAGAAAGAGACTGGACTCCGGTCTAGTGCAGAAGCAAATGAGTGTTATTGGGAATTACAATGGATCTTTTATACACAAAGTCAGATGTGGGAGGGGCATCCCCCACACACCAGAAACCTTAATCCATGAAAACTTAATCAATGATTGCCTTTAAACCCTTTTCATATGATAATCTTAAAGTCCCATAACAAAGGATAACCTAATCCGTGACTGACATATTCTATAAACATTTTTCATCCTAAGCTGATTGATTTATGCCAAGTTAAACAATTCTATAGAAGCTTAAGTATTTACTTTACAAACGAAAGTGGCCCATCCCAGAATGTTTGGAATGTGGCCCAGTCCAAAGTTCACAGTGGACTACCTGCAAGTAACCCAGTCGCATTCTTTCAACAAAATGACTGTCTTCTAAAACTATATTCTACAATTTACACCTTCAATAAATCCTAAGATCATGACCCAGAAGCCTGTGACCAATACTAAGGCTCTTAGATGTGACACGAGTTTGAATTATAAGTTGTGTGAAAGCCAAAACTGCAGTTTGCGGAAGAATGGGAGCAATGAGCTTCTAAAGTTAGCTTGTGTTCGTCCTGGTCTCAGAGTTTTTATGTTTTGAGCTCACAGGAGCTTAATCTGGTTAGTGCTGAGTAGAGAGGGGGAGCAAATGGGGTCAATAGCTCCCAAATGCATCCTAGTGGTCTTGGGGTCAACGGCCCTTCCTAATCCCTAACGCTCAGTGGGCCTCCGTGGCCGGTTCCCAACAATGGTCCACTTAGACATGTCCACCTAGACATGTGTCCACCCAGACATGGTCCACACAAGCATGAGTCTATCTATACATGGTCCACCTAGACATAGTTTACAATGTTGTTCAAGACCAACCTCAGGTCTTTAAAGTAGAGGAGACATAATTAGTGGTCAAGACATAATTAGCCTGCAATAAAGTAGGGATATCTAGGGGCAGTTCTTTTTTTTTTTTGAGTTTGAGTCTCGCTCTGTTACCCACGCTAGAGTGCCGTGGCACACTCACGGCCACCTCAGCGTCAACCTGCTGGGCTCCAGCTATCCTTCCACCTCAGCCTTCCAAGTAGCCCGAACTACAATTGTGCGACACCACACCCGGCTAATTTTTTATTTATTGTAGAGACGAGGTCTCGCCAGGTTGCCCAGGCTGGTCTTGAACCCACGAACTCAGACAATCCACTCGCCTCAGTCTCCCAAAGTGCTGGGATTACAGGATGAGCCACCGAGCCCAGCAGTTCTACCAGAACCAAAGGCAAATGGAAAGAAGTGATTCCTCAGAAAGAATTAAGTTAGTAAAAAGAAAGGAAATTTGCTATTAATAGATGAATAGAAATAAAAGCTGGACCAAAATAAAAGGAAAAAAACCTAACAAGATACCAATGTCAAAATTACAGACCCTTAAATCCATGAGAGAGGAATACTGGGAGAGGGTGGCGAATAAAGGCAGCATCTTGCACTCACAGATCTCAACAGCTAAAGACAGTTTGCGATTGGTCCTTCCGAAGCAATGCTCACAAGCATAGGTTTCCATTTTTTAAGCATTGATCTACACTTTAAAACGCATTCAATTAAAGAGAGCAAAACTTCACTTCAAGAATCACTTTTAAATGTCATGCCAGATTAGGAAAACAGAAACCAAAACTTCACATCATTTCAGTACCTTTAAAAAAACTCCAAACTATTTTTCAGTAAACGCATATGAAGTTTCAAGGTCTATCCAAGTAACAAAAAGAAAAAAAGAAAAACAGTGAGCTTTCATATCAACCATGCCGAGTAGTCTGCTTGTCTATGCACAGATGTTGATAGTTTGTGTGGGAGAGACGGAATCCGTTCCTTTTGAAAGATGTTAAACTTTTACTCCCTGTGCATCCTTGAGGTGAAGAAGTCTTTTCTTTTGCATGGAATACATCCAAAAATAGAATTTGCTGCTAAAGTTGCAGTAACTACCAACTGTTTGTAAGTGCAACTCAAATATTTAGGAAATCTGCAAGATTGTGCGGTGGTTGGAGCCCACTGTATAGGAAAACCTTCCTTGAAAAGTAAATCACCAACACCAGCTCCTAGTTATTGATCATCAAAAGCTCTAGAAAACGAGACCAACCATATTCAACACAATTGCTTATTTCATAAAACGCCAGAGTTGTAACGGTATATACGAGTCATTCCAATGTGTCCTAGGGACCCCACAGAGCACACTGCAAACCTCAATGCTTTCCGTTCCCACCCACAGGACACTACACTGCAGTCATCCACTGCACACCTGGACCACCTTTCCCAGGGACTCACCGGTCCCTGTTTCCCAGCCAAGCCATCTACTCCTCCCTATAGCACATTTCCATGCCAACCTTTCCAGTAAGTTGATCCTATAACAAAAGGATAGCACAGAAGGGAACAAAGGAGCAGAGGCCAGGCTTAGGAGGGAAGCAGGGGTGGCTTCTCACAGGCAGTGACACCTGAGCTGAGAAGCTGAGGCCTGAAGTCAGCAGGCCTATGCACTGTCCAGGTAAGAGGCAAGGATGGTGGGGGCTTAAGTGGCAGCAGAGGGTGGGCTTCTGAGTGGGCTTCTTTATAATTCCTGGAATATACCCAGTTTCATACAAATTTTCTCCCTTGTGAACACTCAGGATGCCCAGCACAGCCCATGCTCCTCTCAGCCTCTTCCACCCTCACGACCTCAGGACCATGCTCCCCTTTAGCACCTGCCACCCAGAAGCCAACACCCACCACCAACACCAGCATCATTCTCACTCCTGCACTTACAGCAGCTCAGACTCTTACCACAAAGACTTGGGGCTTCTCTCCCAGGCTATAAGCTCTTCAAGGACAAGCTACTGTTTCTCTTCCACAAACAGGGTTGACTTGTCACATGACTGAATGGACGAGTTAACTGCTACTAGTGAGGAAATCACAACTCAAAAGGAGAAGTCAACAGCATGGTCAGATGACTTTTTTTAGAATTTGCCACATGAGCCATCTACAAGGGGGACCCAAAATGACCCAGAATTTATTTATAAAAAATCGTGTACTTATCCTTACATGTTTAAACTTCAGTCACCTTCAAATTATTCTTCATTTGACGCAATACACCTACTGAGACTCTTTTTCCACTGCTCAAAACAATTTTTGAACACGTCCATTTTGAGACCCTTTGGTACTTTGCCATTTTTTTGTTTCACCTCTTCCACATGGGGAAAACATTTCCTTTTGTGGACTTCTTGTCCAGGGAAACAAACAAAAAAAAAGTCGATTGGGGGCTGATCAGGTGAACAGGGAGGGTGGGGCATGGGAGTCATGCCATTTTTGGACAAAAATTGCTGCACATTCAGCCCAGTGTGGGCAGGTGCACTCGTAAATCATCTATCATGAAATGGGCAAATGCATTGAAAAAATCTGTAAAAGAAAATTCACTGATGCCGAACACAGTTTTTCACAGTGACGCTAGCTGGTACACTGATGCTGATGGGTTCCTAGAACAGTAAGCTAGCGGGGGAAGCCTGCGCTACAAGGGGCCTGCCTCCAAAAGATAATTCCGAGTTTTTGGCGGTCTCCCTTGAAAAGAGATTTTGAGGGTAAAACATCTACCATATGCTGATGGTAAAGCCCTGCTATCGCATAAGCAGAAATTAAAAGTGGCACACAGGAGCAGAAAGCCTGGCCTTCCATCCTGTGAGATTTAAGTGCAAAGAGCAGGAAGAGCTCTTTGATAAAATAGGCAGGGGCAGAGGTCATCAAGCAAACCCTGTGGAGAACACTAAGGTTGGACCAGGAAAGGAATGAAGAGGCCATGGAACGGGGTGTGCATTCCGGACCAGAGGTAGAGTCCAGCTGAAGGGTAGAGAAAGATCAGAAGGAGCTACCACACCCTCACACTGGTCCAAGCCCCTCTTCTGTCTCCTCTAAACCAGTAAGTCACCTTCTCCTCCTCTGTACTGGATTTCCTGCTGTCTGTTCTCAGCACAGCAGCCAGAGGATCCTGTCCACACGTAAGCAGGGCATGTTGTTCTCTACCCAGAATCCTCCAAGAACCCCTCTCTGACTCAGAGAAAAAGCACGACCCTTACAGTGACCTAGGAAGCCCCCTGTGACCTGGTCCTAGCCCTTTCCTACCACAGCTTCTTCTACTGACACCACACTCACACTGCATCCCACAGCTGCTTCCAGGACACATCAGCCACACACCACTGCAGGGCATTAGCACCTGCAATTCCCTCTGCTCTTCTGACACACACAGAGCTCACTTCATGATTTTACCAAGTGGCACCTCTCAGCAGGGCCACCAGACCACTCAGCACTACCTGCCCCTCCCTGCTTTAATTTTCCCCCACAGCATGGTCGGTAGTCCACTACACAGTAGAACTTGTTGGTCTGTTGATGGTGTCTTCTCCTAGAATGTGTGCTGCAGAGTCAGAGGTGACGTGACCTCTGAGTGGGCAACTGCAATTATGTGGTGTTTTCAATAAAACACCCAGCATAATATCCCATTCAATTAAATAACCAATTATTCTTTTTAACTTTGCAAATGATTTTGCCCCGCAGTAAGCTCTCTAACTGAAGCAATTTCACTGGTAGGATCCAATGACTATGACTGATGTTGCAAACACAGGTGCAATTTTAAAGTCTGAGGTTACTAAATGATATTTATTATAGACATTAACAAAGGCGCATTAAAGCAGGAAAAAGGGAGAGAAATGGAATCAATCAATAAAGAATAACCACATTAGGGAGGGAAGTCATGTGTAAGTCACACACCTGATCATACAAATAGTTACCCAATGCCTACTAAGTGTGAGGCACTGTTCCAGCTCCAGGGATACAACAAATGAAACAAACTCTATTTTCAAGGAACCTACGATCATAAGACTAAAAAAAATAAAAAGAACTTAATAATAAACTGGCCAGGCCTGATGACTCATGCCTGTAATCTCAGAGCTTTGGAAGACCGAAGCAGGAGGATCACTTGAAGTCAGGAGTTCAAGACTAGCCTGGGCAGCATGGCAAATCCATTCTACAAAAAAAAAAAAAAAAAAAAATTTAAAAATTACCTCAGTGTTGTGCTGTGCACAAGTGTAGTCCCAGCGACTTGGAAGGATAAAGTGGGAGGATCTCTTGAGCCCAGGAGTTCAAGGCTGCAGTGAGCTCTAATTATACCAATATACTCCAGTGTGGGCAACAAAGCAAGACTCTGTCTCTAAAAAAATAACAATTAAATTAAAAATAAATAAATTGCCCAATTCATGAGATTCCCAATGGTGCAGAGAACAATCTGGAAGAACCAAAATATTAAATGACCATGCACCATATGAACAGAGGAAGAGTTCTGCCCAGTATCATGATCCTGCTTATTGGCACCAAGTTTAATTTTAATTCAACTATTTGGATAAAAAAAGTGCGAAGACTTTTCCAAAAGGACTGCCTACCATGGTTTTCATATCTTTTTGACTAAGATGAGATTCTTTTCATCTAAGTTTTCATAGCCCAGCTACACTCTGTCAAGGGGTTGAAGACAGAAATATAAATATCATTTAAAAATGAACTGAAGACTTAAAACAGTCCCCATACAATAATTCCTCCAACACAAGGATAGAGTTGGCCCCGTCAGTCCTGCCTCTGTGAACTCTCACTGATCGTCAGATATCCCGACAATAAATTGACTGCAAAGAGAAATTGCATGAACTAGTATAAGATTCAGGAATTCATAAAAGTAGACAAAGTGATTTGAAGAATTATTTGAATCACATGAAAAATCACTGCCTTATAAGGAACTGGCAAAGTTATAAATCGACAACTGAAGGAGAAAAAAAAGTTAAGAATGATTTGAATCTCACAGGATTAAAGAGAAGCTGTGGGAAAGTCAGTAGAGCCCCAGAGCTTTTTTTTTTTTTTTTTTTTTTCAGTGTGACTCCTTTATGATTGTGGTGACAAAGTCAAATATCATACTGTGCTATTATATATTATATAATTTCTTTAAAAATTAATTCCCCCAGCCCTCTAAAATTTCCAACAACTCATTGGCTCTTTGTTCCTTCTAATAATTAGGCCATATTGTAATTATAACCTAAATTTTACTGTAAGATAAAATAAACTGATTCTCAGCATTTGAACTTTTGTCAATGTCAAACCCTCTTTTTCCCTATGTACTATGAAATTTGGCTTTCCAAAGTAAATGGATTCACTCTAAGAGGCCTGGTTTTCTGGTAACTCCTGTCTGTCCTCCCACGTTATCTCCAAGCTACTCTGTAATGAAGCTATTAATCCCAGATATGAAGTCTGGGCAACATAGTGAGACCTCTATCTCTACAAAAAAAATCTAAAAGTTAGCCATGAGTGGTAGTGTACACCTATAGTCCTAGCTACTTGGGAGGTCAAGGCAGAAGCATTATTTGAATCCAGGACTTTGAAGCCAGTCTGGGCAACATATCAAGACTTGTTCTCTACAAAATATCAAAAAATGAGCCAGGCATGGTGGTGTACACCTGTTGACCCTGGTGCTCAGGCAGCTGAGATAGGAGGACCACTTAAACCCAGGAGTTAGAGGCTGCAGTAAGCTATGATCGTGCCACTGCACTCCAGCCTGGGCGAAAGAGCAAGACCCTGTCTCTGAAAATAAAATAAGATAAAATAAATAATCCTAAATTTGATTTCCTGATGAGGACACCGACTTAGTGGCCACTCTGGGGACTTTAAAGTCAGCCTCCACTACCATGTGCCATAGCTCCCTGTGGTTTCTGCAGGCCCCAGGATTGACTGGGTTACCAAAGCTACATCCTGTGACACCTGGGTTTACCCACAACATTGGAAGGAAGATGTAGCCAACTACTGACAAGTGTGTTATAGTCAGTGCCTTAAATAAGGAGCCAAGTGCTCCCACTGCCAAGACAGCCCTGCATGAGCTGGCGGGCCCTGCTGCATCCCCACGCCTTCTTGCTCCCACTGTTAGTCACTCTGTAAGCTCTGCAGACATAGAAACCAATTCCTTATCCATTTTTGCGGAGCCACAGACTTATTTGAAGTCAACTATGTAAGCCCATGGTGTTGGTGAGAAGTGGCAACACCCTCTGAGGATGGGCTTCAGACCCCTGACCACTCAATGGTGTGCAGGCGTGACTGAGACCCTTTCCCTCTCACTCGCCTATTTTTGAAAACAATCATGAATATGTATTTGGATGTCTCCTTGAATCAAAGGAGACCAGGCATGTGAACCTGTGTGCATAGAAATCCTGTAGCAAGCTCAGAAGCAGAGCTCCGCCTCCCACTCAGTGCTGGGCTGAGTCTCCAAGCACCAGGACAGTTCAGTGAAAGTCGGTGAAGGCCTCCTGGCCTGAAGACAAGAGAAGGAGGAGGAAGACGGTGGTGATTTCTGCAGAACAGATAATCCTTACAAAACAATGGCAGAACTCCTTCAACTTGGCTCTATATAAGATAAAAACATGTGATTACAAGCAAAATTTTAATTTCTTTCTACAGACACTGAAAAAATTCCATTTGTCTCAATTAGTCAAATTATTTTCACTCATTCAGGCTCGGTGGCTCAGCCTGTAATCCCAGCACTTTGGGAAGCTGAGGTGAGTGGATTGCCTGAGCCCACGCGTTCGAGACCTGCCTGGGCAACTTGGTGAGACCTCATCTCTACAATAAATCAAAAATGAG
>NW_007250951.1:47781-139591 GCF_000164805.1 Carlito syrichta | reverse complement strand
AAAAAAAAAAAAAAAAAAAAATTTATAGAAATTGAATTCCTGCTCCCAAATTCAATAAACTACAAGACGTTGCCTTTTAATTAATAAAGTAAAAGCTAGTCAAATAAAAAAATCCATGAAGTTTATAGATCAAATTATTTATTTTTGCTTAGAATGCTGCACTATTAATATTAGAAAAAAATAGCATGACCTTAAATAAGAGTTTCATACAAATTAAAACCTCATTAAGATGCAAACCAGCTTTAACCTGTTGCACCTGGGAAAGATTTTCCAAACACGCTGCACTTATCCATTACCTCATAAATTCATTTTTTATTTCAAGAAGGATTCCAGTATGAGACAAGAACCCACCGTTGCAGTGTCCACTCCTCCTGTCACAGGCATGAGTCACAGGATAAAGAAGACACTTGAGGTTGTAAGTGTTGGCATTCCTCCCTCCTCCTCTTACTCGTGTTCACTGTGCCTCCAGTTGCTGCCCTCCTGCCTCCTGGAAGTATGAAGGCCTGGGTATCAACCAGGTGGGAACCAGAGAGATGGCCACAGACATCCCACCAGTCTCAATTCAGCATGCCTGAGACGAGGCCCAGTCCTTTTCCTCTCTGTGTAGCAAAGTCTAGGTTGCATTTCTGTCATGGACTTAAAACACCGATAATCCAAGGGACCTGCCTCACTGTTAAGGATGGAAAATCTAGATAACAGGTGAAGCAAGAAGAGAAGAATCCAAGTTGACCTACAAAACCCGGCACTCAACCGGAGAGGGGCAGGGAAACAAGGTAAGAAAAAGACTGTGGGATTGGAGCCTTTGTTCTGGGAGATTAGGGTTAGGGAGAAGGAAGCCGGAAGGGTCAGCACCAGGAATATAAGAGAGGACATGTTAAATTATCACCGTCTAGACTCCAGTACAAATCTAATAATCATGAGATGGGGCCTAAACACCAGGTGTTTGACACGCTCCCTAGCTGATGCTTATGATTGCTGAAATCTGAGAATTACTGACATCAAAAATCACCATATAATATCTATACACAGTCCCAAGTTAGAGCAAATAACTGATACTAGTTCCCCAAGTGTATCCAAATTTGTTGAACTAATTTAAAAAGAACCAAAAGCCAACCAAGAAACATAAGTCTCTCTAAAAATGCTTAACTTCATTTCCCATAACATTTAGAGGAAGATGATTATTTAAACCTAGTAAAAATTTAACATGAGATTTTTTTTTATTTATTTAAAAGTTGTATAGAATATTGCAGTATTACATTCAATAAGCTGAAAAATGTCAAAAAGGAAAGCAAGAGTAAGAAGACCGGGAGTAACTTTCATACCCAGAGCACACCTTTCACCCTGCTCAGACACTAGAAAAAGCCACAGATGCATCTCCAGGCTTTCTAACACCCCAAAGAGTCATGAGGATCATATACCCACTCCGCACAGCCATAACATAAGCACATGTGGCTTGCCAGTGATGAGACCCAGGGAACGTGCTCCAGTGAATCTTCAGGATGCATGAATACTCAAATCTATATCAAGTGCAACAGTGTCACCATCCTTATTACATCTCCTTGGCATAGCACCAACATTACTGACTCAGGAGCAGGTAGACATTTCTCAACAGCAGTCCAGCACTGTGCTGTCCAACCCAAGAGTTAGTATAAAAGAAGTAAAATATCACAACAGTAAGATTTATATTTATGCCCGGTGTTACAAGATTACAAATGATAATGGTAGATATACTGGGTTAAATAAAGTATACTATTAAAATTAATGTCACCTGTTTTTAATGTATCTCTTTAAAAACATGTGGCTCATGCTGCATTTCTACTAGCACACTGCTGGTACTAAAATACTCCAGTTTATTCCAAGGGTAAAATTTAAACTAAATTTTAGCTCTTCAAGCAATGCCTGGGCTTCCTATTTGTTAAGCAATTCTTTGTGGTTATAATTTCTTTTTTTTTTTCTTTTCTTTTCTTCTTCTTTTGCTTTTTTTTTTTTTTTTTTTTTTTTTGAGTTGGAGTTTCACTCTGTCACCCAGACTGGAGTGCAGTGGCACAATGCCAGCTCACCACAGCCTCAACCACCTGGGCTCAGGCTATCCTTCCACTTGTCTCCTGAGTAGCCGGGACTACAGACACAGACCACCAAACACTCGCTAATTTTTTACATTTTTTTGCAGAGGCAAGGTCTTGCTATGTTTCCCCGACTGGTGTCAGACTCCTGGGTTCAAGCAATCCTCCCACCTCTGCCTCCCAAAGTGCTGGGATTACAGATGTAAGCCACCACAACTAGTCTATGATTATAATTTCTAATATTGAGTTTCTTGTAAGAATTTGGCAATAGAAAGCTCTAGATAATATCTACTAATAGAAATCAGACCTTGAACTTTTGACATGGGCCTAAGGGTAAGTCACCCAGAAGGGTCCCATCTTCCTATGAACGTGAAGAAAACTAAGCAGCATGTGCACTGCATAAAAGGCTACCTACCCCTCTCCTATATGGAGGGTCATTTCTGGGCAAGATCTTCCTCAGGAAACATTTCTGGGCTTTGTCCATGCATGACCAAATATGTGGCTGACCCCAAAGCTCTAAAGAAGGCCCAATAAATGTAGTCAGGGATATTTCCAGACTAAGGCTTATCAGCGAGCAACTGCCCCATGAGTTAATCCTCGGGTATGAACAAATCAATGTGAGGGCTAGAAATATAAAAACAAATGAGACTAAGCCCATTCAGAGGACCAGTGGGAATCCACAATGAAATTGTGGCGTCCAACAAAAATGAGCTTATGTTCTGGGAAGCTTGCTTTTTATGGTAGTTCTGTCCTAAGTAATACGTTTAGGGAACTCGGCAAGACCTTTACAAGTATATTCTGCCTTGCAAGCAAAACAACCCACTTACATAAGAAAAGAGGGGATGTATCATTTCTCCTTAAGAAAACTCACCGTTATGCTGGAAAGATCTCAAATACCAAAGGTCTGCGTGCTCTGTGAGAAATGACTCTTCTTTCACATCATAGAAGCTTATGGTCACAGTCTGAGGTAATGCTAAAATCTGTCAGACAACCAATCACATCCAAAGAAGACTTCAAAAGAATGCAGCTGATTCCATTCGTTTCAAGCAGATGTATCACAAGTCTGAGTAGAGCATGAACTACCCAGAGTGCTTCAACACCAGCAAGATTACAAGCGCAAGACCTTGGGAGGTTTTTACACTGCACTAAGATATAGGAAGAAAAGTCTTCCCACCAGGATCCATAGGTATGACCTGTGAGAAAAGTCTAACTGCTTTACAGAAGAGCCCAATTACTAATGACTTTTGTTGATTTTAAATGCAGTTTAAATCTATCATGGGCTCTAATGTTCAGTGATAATTTATATCTAGTGACTTCAACAGAGTTCTCTTTTTATGTAAATTCTACTACAGAAGAGTCATGTTTAAAGTTAGTAAGTTCAGACAAACTCTGGTGGGACCTGCATTTAGGACACCCAAATGTCATTAGCCACCTCCCTCCAAGGATGGCACCCAGACTTCAGGAGTGGTTTAGGGGTAGGGAATAAAGGGAAACTTGGAAGTTGAAAGTGCAGAAACAAAACTGTGACATGGCACTTTCTGGAAAGCTTTCTATTAAGACAGATCACGTTCAGAAAGCAAGATGCCATGCCAACTTACCGCTCCGACACCACTACGTGGTAGTGAGGAGCAAGCAGAAGTATGTTTATGGGTTTTCCCCGATTATAAAAATCACACATGCCTACTAAAAAATTTCAAAAAAGATGAGAAGAGATAAAGAAGACAATACATTTCACCCAAAGGCCGGCCCTACAGGTGACAGTCCCACAACATTGTGGTCTGTCGATGCAGATACAACTACTTTCATGTACAGCTAAATAAGATCATATCGTGGACAAGACTGTTTTTTTTTCCCACACAAAATGTAATGTAGGTATTTATATTAATAAACATAGCACTATGACATCCTCTTGAAAGTTATTTTTACTTTTGTTAAGAGACGGGGTCTTGCTCTGTTGCCCAAGCTGGAGTACAATGGTATGACCATGGTTAACCCCAAACTTGAACTCCTGAGTTCAGATGATCCTCCTGCCTCAGTCTCTCTAGTGCCTAGGACTACAGACATGAGCCACCATGCCTGGCTATTCTGTGTGTGTGTGTGTGTGTATGTGTATGTGTGGAGGTGAGGTCTCACTATGATGCCCAGGCTGGTCTCAAACCCTTGGTTACAAGTGATCCTCCTACTTTGGCTTCTACATGTAATCAAACATTCTAGAAGATCTTTCCAAAGCCTTAACAAAATACATGATTGCCTGAGGGTCGTCAGTCTACAGGCAAAATTGTAAATCAGAATAAGAACATATTCACCAACTACTTAAAAATGAGCCAACTCTATACTATGAGTTTGATTTTCATGATCTCATTCATCAGTTTACCTTATCCCAGCAAGGAAAGGTACCCAGCAGGCGCTCTCACTGCCCTTACCACAGTCTTCCAAGCACCTTCTACATATGAATTGCAGATGGCTCCCCGTCTGTCCTCCGCAGAAAATAGGGAAGCTTCGGTGCTTCGGGCACTGCAGGATGCAGCTGGAACTTGGGCCGGTGACAGATGGATTACTTGACAATCACTGCAGTCAGCAAATAGGAGTAACCAGATACCAGCATGTGGTGATGGGATGAGGTCGGTGAAACTTAGCATGACCTGATGATCTTCCTGTCTACCACCCGCATGGGACACTCTCCTTGAATAAGAGTGAATCTCAGCTAAGAAACTCAGAAGCTACTTGTCTACAGAACATCCGGAACATCAAATAAGCGAAATCCAACAGGCAAAACACGCCACTTCAACACACCCAGCCCACAGAATAGTACGGAACTTTCCAATGAAAGATGCTACATATTTCAGTCACCCAGGTGTTTGTCATTATTGTTCTTTTATACCAACATACCTTCCACGTGTGTGGACTATTCAGTTTTCAAATAATGGGTTGATTAGCTCTTATGTATCAATTCTTGATGTTCATATTCCTATACCAAGCTCCAACAAAGAAAAGACATCCAAGTTAAGCCTAAGGAATAGAAAGAATCTGGAAAAGCATCAGTAGTTCCTAGTGAGTAAATACAGCATGAATTAAGATATGCGATTCTGAAGGTTGAACTGCTGACACACTTTGGAGAGACAGTATGTGTAACAGTCCCTGCTCCAGTATCACAAAGCTTTGATCATGTGGAGTCTCAATAGCCTACTACTGCTTCACCTTTACACAGAATTTTTGAACTAAAGGGGCCTTCAGAGAGGATCTATTGTAAGACATTCATTTCTGAGTGGCAACACCAACTGACTTCCTTAGCACCACAGGACTTCTTCCCAGGTCACCCGGCTAGTGAGTGATGGGCCTTGGATGAGGGCACAGATTTCAGCAACACAGCCTACTGCATGGTGACATCACCTCTCAACAACATTCTGAGTGACAACACCAACCAGTCTCCTCAGCCCACATGACTTCTTCCCAAATCATCCAGATTGTGAGTGAAGGGCCTCGGACAAGGGCCTGGATGTCTCAGCGACATGCCCTGCTACATGGCTCTGTCACCTCTCAACTGCATTCCATGCAACCATCTTACAGTTGTTCAATAAATCAGCATGAAAGATCTTCTGAAAATCTTTCTTTTTTAAATACTACACTTTTAAAGAATATGTGCATTTCTCAAATATCTATTCTTCAAATAATACTTTCCATAAACTGAGTCAGAGGATTCAGAAAGAAAAAATACAAATTGATTATCTCAACCTATTCACAGTACTGTTCTATTCCTGACTCCCACCCCCTGTGACTTTTAAGTCACTTCACCACATTGGTCCCTGATTTTGTCACCTATAAAAATGGAGGTTGGTTGGTACTATCTCACCTCAAGCTATCTTCCAGCTCATCAAATCTTGTTAGCCTATGATTTGTTTATGAATTGGTGTACACACATCTCCCACTTCTGTTCTGCTTTCTCGGAGCAAACTCAAGTCCCCTACTATCACACAACCTGAGAAGGCCAAATGTACCAGCATTCTAGACTTAGGAAATATGCCAAAATATGCCAAGACATATATCAATAAAGCATCATAGTATTTGATCCTGACAGATAATCAAAAGGGACAATGTCACAATTCTTAAATGCCACCATTGGTCTAAGGTACAAGCAACAGTTTCTCTCCCCTCACTCTCCACCAGTTGTTATACACTAGGCCTCAGCTCCCAGGCTTTCACAGCAAAAGGTCCTAGAACGCTGGAGTCTCTGGCTTTAACTGTTCACAACACACACACACACACACACACACACACACACACACACACACACACATACACGCCTCCACCCAAGAGATGAAAAGCTGTGACTTGGCATTACTAGGTACTGAAGCAAACTATACAAGGCTCTAAAAAGCTCTAGATGGAAAACTATGAAACCAGATGATGTAGGTGACAAGTGTGCACACCCTGACCTAACAGCCATACATTCAGATGACTAGCTAAATACTAGCTGTTTATCCAGCATTTACCGTATGTCCAGTGCCATGGAGGTACTGCAAGACATATAGAAAAAGGAACCTTCTGGCCCATGTTCTACAGAAGATCTTTAAGAGTCCAGCTGAGGAGACAAAGACAAAAAAACAACGAACAGCACAAGACTACACATACAATTAACTGATGAAACTTTAAGAGTTAAACTTCACACGTAAGTGAGGGATGAGTTTGGGAAAAGGCTTGGAGAACAGGGAAGCGTCTTTGAGGCTGTTACAATGAGTGAGTCTTTAGACCTGGGAAGATTCAGCTGAAGGGAGATGGGATATTCTAGACTAGGAGGTAGCTGGGAATGGGCTGAGAAGCTCCCATGAGGCAAAAGCAGTTAACGAAAAAAGAAAAAGTACAGAGTAGAACATTTGAGTATAAAGGAGGACAGTGGGGAGTGGTAAAATATTAGGTTGCATAAGTACAGTGAGGCCAGAACTTTAAAATCTAGGAAACCAAGATGAGGAGTCAGACTCAATACATTAGGGGGCCAAGAAGCAAGAGCAGTTTCTGAAAAGGAGAGGAACATGATTAAGAGTCTTTAAGACACATCAAGGGAGATTTTGGACTGAAAATAACAGAGTAGGGGCATGTCTAAACTCCATTTTCCTCATAAAGTCAATCAAAAATAGAAAGTAGATCAAAAGGGAGGAGTCAATACTCAACCTAACCAGACCATCTCATCTATACACCATGAAGAATTTCAAATAAAATAAAAATGGAACCAAATTGATTGAGGATACACAAACAACGCAGATTAAAATATACACAGGGACACAGTCATCTCCAAAAGCTAAGAGTTACCACGCGGGAAGACACCTAGGATCAGGACTGAAGGAGCCGGGTCTGAGCTAGGCAAAGCCAAAGCTGAGACAAGGTCTTTCCTGGGGTTGTGGTAAGGGCAGGGTTACACCAAGCAAGCACTCTAAAGGCTTATCATCCCATGGTTCACAGAGCACCAGAGGGCCCTCATGCACACTCTGTTCACGTCAATAAGGAGATTCCTGAGTGGAGACGTGCCACAAGTACAGGACCCAGTTAATCAGATAAGAAAAAGTTCTGAGGTAGAATCCTGAAGGCGTACCGATGCAGACTCAGCTCAAGTCGCTATCTTCTCCCCACTCTGGACTGGAGGCAGCAGCTAGCACAGATAAGATGGCCCAAAGTTAAAGATGAGTCATAAAAGTAAACATTATGGATAAGTGCACAGACAGGAGGGAAGAAAGAAGGAAGGTAAGGAAGGAGGGAGGGAGGGAGGTCAGCTGCAGACAATACTCAACAAAGAAACTAAAAATACATGTCAGAAGAATGACCTTGGGAACTAAAAGGAAGTTTTGATATTAAAACAATGGACAAAAGGAAATTTTTTCGAGGCAGGGTCTCACTCTGTTGCCCAGATTGGAGAGCAGTGGCACAATCATGGCTCACCACAGCCTCGCCCTCCTGGGCTCAGGCAGGCCTGCCCCCAGAAGAGTCAAGGCCTTCCGTTTCACGTTTAAACCCCTCTTCCCGTCACTAAGCTTTCCCTGCTTGTTTTTTCTGACAGTGCCATAGCCAAGTGCCTTGGGAGAGACCCATGAGCAAGGCCGCCACTTCTGGAACATGGCCGCCTCGATCTCCCCCGTGTCACCCCGGGTCTCTCATCAGCAAGAAAGCACGTGCTGCCTCCATCCCGGGCTGCTATGCCTCGTCGCGGCTCCAGCATCCGTGTCTGGAAGCCTGCACGTGTCATCAGCGAAGAGAATCTTCATGGGGCTTCCAGGGCCCATTGGAGATGCTGGGATTAGAGTGGTCCCCCAGATCTCATCCGTGTCTGTGTTTCTCACCATGACATCTCCACCGAAACCGAGGCAGGCCCTGCTTCCTCTCAAGGCAGCAGACGGTGACTAAACTCGTACATTCAGCCCCCTTTTCATGACAACTCCCGAACAACCAAGAAGGGGAAAGCCTGAAGTGGAATTCCTAGGATCTTACCAACAAGAGGCAAAAACATCCCCTTGTGAGTCTGATCATCCCACTGGCCATAAAGATACTGGGAAGGCAATAGGTTAGTGTCATGATAATTTTATGTTCACATTAGGAAAGAGGATAATAAACCTTCAAACAGGATGAGACTAAATGCTTGTAAAACTTTTGCTTGCAAGGGGGATATCCCAACAGCCTTCTGGCGAGGTGGGGTTCTAGAGGCACCTCAGTGGAGAACTAGCCCCCGCAAAATGCAGCTTTAGGAGGAAATGTGTTTTATTTCCAACAAATTAAAGTATTTGGCAGTAATTTTTTAAGCAGATGGACTGAAATATTTTGGGAAATGCTGGGGCTGATCTGCTATTGCTTTTTAGAACCTCAAGTTATAAAATAAGATTTTGGCTAATCTAGTCTTCTTCCAAATTCAGCAGCATTTATTAAAGGCAACAGACACTGCTTTACTTTTCTTATCTAGATTAATCTGTGAAGCAATAGTTAGCTATAGTTAGGAATTCAAATTCAAATAATTAAAATAATGCTGGATTCTTAGCCCTCCAAAATAAGAATCATGAACTTAAAAATAACTATAGACCTAAGACAATTTGGGCCCAGCCTACGTGATTTTTGGGTGCTCTTGAGGTAATGTCACCACTTCTACTGCTGGCGAGCCTAGCCTCACCATAGGGAAACTGCTTTCTCTTTTGCTCTGTCCATATTAAAGATTAGGAAACTTTCTCTACAAATTCCTGTACCTACATTAAGTTCAAGCAAGCTCATGCTTCCCAACTGTGCTAGGCATCCCCTTAGCCATTCTGGTCACTGATCCAAAAGGACATTCAACGTAAGGGAAGCTTCACGGTATCTTGTTTCCCATTACCCTAGCCCCGCACAGTTCCACAGGATAGACAATGGACTCGTTCCTCTTCCTTCAGCTCTTTTCTTAGATCAATTCTCTGTTCAGTATCAACTGAACATCTGCTACACACAGACCTTCAAAGAAGTTACTTCTAAACACACTGTTATGAAGTTTTGTTCAGACCCAATCCCATGAACTTTCAATTGGATCTCTAATATAACAGTTTATAAGAATATTTTTTAGAAATGCGAATATTAACCTAATGACTAAGAATTCTCTTTGCCACACCTGTATACTAGGAGAATCCAGTGACCAAGTACAAATGACCCTCCCACTCCATCCATGTGCTTGACAGTGTGGGAAACAGTGCTATCCAAACTTATTAATATTTGGCTCCAGAGATTGGGAATGAGAGTCAGAAAGTGCTGAGGCCTGGCTTTCCAACCCTCAGAGACGCCAGCATGGTCTTGAGATAAGCTGTGATGAGAGGACTGACACTCCAATGACTTTTTCCAGAGAGTTCTCTCTTCAAAGAGTTATCCACGTCTATTTTGTTCCTGGTTTTAGCTAGCAAGGGTTACCTTTGCCAGTAAGAAACATCAACAATTGTCAGAACAGAAAACTCTTAAGTTTCCTGCCCTCAGGGAACTTCCAAAGTATTCAGAGGAAAGAGATAGGAAATGCACCTAGTCAGGTGCACACATACTATTGCAGCACATGGAGGCAAGGACAGAAGGAGTCCAGGTCATTCGGGAGAGTCCCAGGGGCTCAGAGAGGAAGGAGAGTGGGGTTGGATGTAGACCTTAAGTAATGGTTATGATTTTGGACCACTGGGAAGAGCCATCCTGATGAGGTTACTAAAAGGGCAGAAAAGCAGGTAAAAGAGTGAGATGAGCTGGAAATGCACTTTGGTTCGCAGGGCGAGACCCAGAAGACCAGTGGGCAGAGGAGCCACTGAAGCTCTGCGACGAGAGTGATAAAGAAGTATTTAGAATATTCTTTCATAGACAAATGGCCAACACATGTATGAAAAAAAATACTCAACATCACTCACCATCGGGAACCACAACTTAAAACCACAGTGAGATACCACCTAACACCACTCAAAATGGCCATTATTAAAAAATCAAAGAACAATATATGCTGGTACAGATACACTGAAATGGGAACACCTGTATGCTGTTGGTGGGAGTGAAAAGTAGTACAGCCTCTATGGAAATTGGTATGGAGACTTCTCAAAGAATTAAAGGTAGATCCACCATTTGATCCAGCAATCTCACTACTAGGTATCTACCCAAAGGAACCGAGGTCATTATAGGAAAAATACACTTGCTTTCACATGTTTATCGCAGCACAATACATAATTGCAAAGATGTGGAATCAGGCTGGGCGCAGTGACTCACACCTGTAATCCCAGCACTTTGGGAGACTGAGGTGAGAGGATTGCCTGAGCCCATGGGTTCAAGCCCAGTCTGGGCAACTTGGTGAGACCTCATCTCTACGATAAACCAAAAAACTAGCTGGGCATGGTGGCGCACACCTGTAGTTCCAGCTACTTGGAAGGCTGAGGCAGAACGATCGACTGAGCCCAGCAGGTCGAGGCTGTGGTGGCTGTGAGCAGGCCATTGTACTCCAACCTGGGCAAAAGAGTGAGACTCCAACTCAAAGAAAAGAAGAAAAACAAAGATGTGGAATCAGCTTAATTGCCCATCAACTGATCAGTGCATAATGAAAATGTGTATGCGCACACACACACACACACACACACACACACCATGGGATATTATTCAGTCATTAAAAAAAGAATGAAATAATGTATTTTGCAGCAACCTGGATGTAACTGGAGACCATCATCCTAAGTGAACTAACACAAGAATGGAAAACCAAGCACCATGTATTCTCACTCATAAGTGGAAACTAAACTAAGGGTTTGAATGGTATAATGGACATGGGATACTACGAGGGGAAGAGGGAAAGGGGTGGAAGGATGAAAAATCACCTATGGGTACAATGTGCACAGGTGGGAGTGGTGGATACACAGGTAGTGGGGTGGTGGGCACCAGACTTTGTTGTCACACACAATGCAAGCATGCAACCAAAAACCATTTGTACCCTCAAAGCTATTAAAATGAACTGTTTTTAAAAGTATATTCTTTCAAATTTTGTTCAACCCCTTGTTTTTCTGATCCCTACTTTTTTGGTCTTGGATGGCCCCAAGACCTGCTGGACTGGAACTCATTTGGGTACCAGGTCTGCCCACCTGTCACCTGAAATCCCCAGCTTCCAGGCCAAGATACAACAAGCACCAGCCAGCCCCACCTCACAAAACACTTGCTAGGGTCTCAAAGAAGTGGTTTAGGGTTCATTTCCTTTAGCCTTTGTCTCCAGTAAATCATAAATGATTATCACTTAAGTGAAGGCAATTCTCATCTTCAGCATTTAGGAACACTTTCCATGTGTGTCTTGAAGCCATTCACACGGAACCCCAAATATCTGTTCACAGAGGAAATCACTTCCTGCCAACTTCTGCATCTGACAAATATGTCTTCCACTCCTACTACTCTTAGCACCATTACTGGCCTCTACAGATTCTGGAATCCATCTGCTGGGGTATACTGTGCGGAGGGAGAGGAGAGAGTGGAGAGAATAGGAGTGGCCATCTACCCAGTTACCTCTGAGCGTGGGCTCCTGCAGAGTCCCTTGCACCTGGGATGCAGTCCTGTGTTAATGGAAGTCTGAGGCTCTGGTGGGTGCTTGAATGACCACTGCCACATTTCCTTCTTCTCCAGACTTCAGGTTCTGATTCCTCCTATGTGTAGGACGTGGCTGTCACATGTTTACACACCCCAGCCTTCTGTATGCTCATAACGGTATTCAATATACAAGTGTTGCATAGAAATAATATCAAAAATGGAAATGAACTTTCCAGGTTAAACTGGAAATGTTACATTAAAATCATAATAGGGAGAGGGGGAAAATAGCAAAGGAACCAGTTGCAGTGTGTGGGTCTTTGCATGGGTGAGAGTGCATAAGAACAAATCTGTGTACGTGTGTGTGTGTATGTGCAAGTGGGCGATTAAATGTTTTACTGAGGGAAGACACAGGAACAAGCACTCAGGGCTCCCCTTCAGTAGTAGCTGCAACTTACCACTGCTCTGAATTTGGCGCCCCCACACTGGGAACATCCATCATTCTCAGGGGACGTCTTGGCAGAGATCAGCCACCTCTCGGCACTTGGCACCTGGCCTGTGACAACAGGTCAGGCAATGGCAGTGGGACTGTGAAGAAAGTGCAGGGAGGAAGTCTGAGCTGAGTCCTGCCATAGGAGAAGATGCCAGCTGGCACCATTTTCTCTGTCCCAGAACCCAGGGGAGACATCCTTTGTCTCGCCCAGTACTAAGAAACCTGCATCCTGGGACTGAGGGATAATCTCCACAACCCTCTGGGATAGATCATCATTTTCCAGGGAGGATACTCCAGATCCACAACACCCAGAAACACCAGCTGGCTCAGAAACCAAGATGCCCCACCCTCTACACTGGCCCATTCACAGTCATATACAGTCAGAGTGGGAGACCTAGCAGCAGACGAGTAGAAGTGAGTCTTGATACTATTCATGCCCCTTCCCCCAGCAGTCCATGGGGCATCTGTCCTACATGGAAAGCAGCCTAATCAGCCTGCACAGAGAGCAGAGGGGAAGGTCCAGAGATCAAAGCCTGCTCCCTCCCACACCAGCCAAAAGCAGTGGTGCTTGGGACACACCAGTAAAAAAGGAGCCTGAAGTTCCAGAAACAACCATAAGAGAGAGAAAGAGGGACCTCAAGACTCACAAAAGTTTTGGGTCTTTTTTTTCCCACTCACTTTCTCTATGCATATCTTTGTATATGTGTGTTTTTATTTGACTCCTCCCTTCTCCTCCTCCTCCTCCTCCTCCTCCTTCTCCTTCTTTTGCATATGGGTATATTTGAAGGTTACTGTATCTTCGTTTTTGTTTCTTCTTGTTTTTTCATTTTGCTTTGTTGCTTTTTTTCTTTAGTTCTGTTTTGTTTATTTATCCATTCATTTGCTTGATATCTTTCCTTTTTCTTCTTTCTCTTCCTCTTCCTTATTTCTCTCTTATTTCTTTCTCTGTTCTTTTCCTTTCTCTTATCCATTTTGGTTTCAGAGAGTATACATACAATTCCACTGTATGGACATAGTGTAAGGTAGTGGAAAGTAGATTCCAGGAGGTCACACCCCAGGCAGCAGATACTGCAATCTGCAGGTAGCTTCTGAACCTCAGCTCCCCCCATTATACCTTAATCAAACCTCAAAACTGCAAAAATACAGCCCCCACCCCCACTTTGACTTCAAAATTGAACAAAACCAGAGGGTCTACTTAAAGAAGAATAGGGGGTTGAACAAACAGAAGTAAAAGCTATCCCCCTCTCTTACTGAGCAATGGTATTAAAGAGGAAGAAAACAAGAGGGGGAAAAATCCATCACAAATGAAGAAGAATCAACAGAAGAACACAAGTATCCCCAGACCCCTGGAAAGGTAGCATATGAAAATACAGACTTTTGAATTCAAACAATGAAGAGCCTACAGAATGACTGGTCTCAGACCACAAACCCAGACATCAAGGTTTGATGGAGACAATGAATAAAAATCACGAAAGGCAAGAAGAAAGAATGAAAGAGTTGACAACAGAGATAATGACAATAAAGAACACAATGAATGAAATAAATACAAACTGAAGGTTCATGGAAAATAGAAATAATCAAGCAGAAGAAAGAATCTCAGAGCTCAAAGACTGAAATATGGAACTAATCCAAATGTTTAAAAATATACAAAAGAAGCTTCAAAAAGACAGAACAAAGCCTCCAAGAGATGTACAATTATATTAAGAGGCCTAACTTATGCTTGATAAGCATTTCTGAGCCAGAAAGGGAGACAGAGAACACCTTGAAACAAACATTCCATGAGGTTATCCAAGAAAACTTCCCTCATCTCATCAGAGAAATGACCATCCAAATGCAAGAGATCAAGAGAACCCCCAGAAAGTACTAAATGAGACCAATTCCCAGACACATAGTAATTTACTTACACAAAGCAGTTAGAAAAGAAACAATCCTAAAGGCAGGGAGGGAGGAAGGTTAGATACCTACACTAGGGAAGGCCAATTAGAATAGCAGAAGGCTTAGCTACATAAACACTACAAGCTGGAATAGACTGGACTCCAATCTTCAAAGTTCTCAAAGATTTAAAAAATCCCAACCAAGAATGTCTTACCCAACTAAGCTAAGCTTCATCAGTGATAGAGAATTAAAATCCTTCACAGACAACCAATCCCTAAGAGATTATGCTGCTTCCAGACCAGCTCTACAGGAGATGCTTAAGAAGGTATTAAGCACAGAAGAAAGAAAAAAAGAATCACACACTTCCCAGGAAAACAGAATTAACAGAGAATACATTGCAACTGCAAACTTGAAAACACACACACACAATCAACCTAAAAGTTAAAAGAAAACAAACAAAAAAGCAAAAAACTTTATAAGAGCCTCATGAGAGGGATAAACTCTCACATTTCAATACTCAACCTGAATGTGAATGGACTAAATGCACCACTGAAAGACACAGAATGGCAAACTGGATTTAAAAAGTATGACCCAACAATATGTTACCTGCAGGAAACACATCTCACTGCAAAGAACATCCACAGACTCAAAGTTGAAGGATGGAAAACAAATTTTCAGGCAAACAGAAAACAAAAGAAGGCAGGAGTCACAATTTTAAAATCAGGCAAAACAACTTTCAAGCTATCAAAAATTTTAAAAAATATAGAAGGACACAATATAATGATAAAAGATTTAATCCATTAAGAGGAAATGTCCACCATGAAAACAGCACCAGGATTTATAAAGCAACTGCTAAGTAAACTGAAAAAGGATATTGACTCTCACTTTATCATAACTGGGAACTTAAATACTCCACTAACAACCCTAGATATATCATTAAGACAAAAAGTCAATAAGGAGATCTGGAACCTTAACGTGATGCTTGACCAAATGAACTTAAATGATACTTACAGAACACTCCACCCAACAAACACAGAATACACATTCTATTCATCATCACATGGATAATATCCCAAGATTGACCACATCCTCAGCCATAAATCAAACATAAAAATTTTTCACAAAATCAAAATACTATCATGCACCTTCTCAGACCACAGAGGAATAAAAATAAATATTGCCACCAACAAGATCCCCCCAAAACACACAAAGACATGGATTCTAAACAGCACAATGCTGAACAACCCCTGGGTCAACACAAAAATCAAAACAGAAATTTAAAGAGTCTTGAAAACAAATGAAAAAAAGACACACCTTACCAAAACCTCTGGATGCCATGAAAACAGTTCT
Source organism: Carlito syrichta (assembly GCF_000164805.1). Classification (NCBI taxonomy): domain Eukaryota; kingdom Metazoa; phylum Chordata; class Mammalia; order Primates; family Tarsiidae; genus Carlito; species Carlito syrichta. The sequence goes on along the minus strand of NW_007250951.1, from coordinate 123,799 downwards.
AAGAGGGGAATTTATATCTCTATGAACACACATCAAGAAAATAGAAAGATCACAAGTCAACAGCCTAACAAATCTCCTAAGGGAGCTGGAAAGACAAGACCACCACAACCGTAACATCAACAGAAGATTCCAGACCACTGAAGTAAAAGCCCAAATATGGGACATAGAAGACAAAAATATCATAGAAAAAAAAAATCTATGAAATAAAAAGCTAGTTCTTTGAAAGAACAAACAAGATTAATGGACCCCTAGCCAGACTGACCAAGAAAAAGAGACAAAAAGCCCAAATAAACACAATTAGAAACACAAAAGATCAAGTTACAACTGACACTGAAGAAACACAAAATTATCAAAGATTACTATGCGCACCTGTATGGAATCAAATTAAAAAATGTAAATGAAATGGAGGATTTTTTGAGATCACACAACCTCCCAAGGTTGAAACAAGAAGAAATAGGAACCCTAAATAGACCAATAACAACTGGGAAATTGACTCCATCATAAGGAAACTATCCACTTTGGGAGGCAAAGGCAAGACGATTGCCTGAGCCCAGGGGGTCAAGACCAGTCTGGGCAACTTGACAAGACCTTGTCTCTACAATAAATTAAAAAACTTAGCCAGGTGTGGTGGCACACACCTGTAGTTCCAGCTGCTTTAAGACTGAGATAGAAGGATTGCTTGAGCCCAGCCGGTTGAGGCTGCAGTAGCCATGTGCTCTCTAGCCTAGGCAACAGAGTGAGACTCTGACTCCAAAAAGGAAAGAAAAGAAAAAGAAAAGAAAACTACCTACAAAAAAACTCTGAACCAGATGGCTTTCCAGTGGAATTCTACAAAGCATACAAGAAGGAGCTGATACCAAGCCTATTGAAAGTATTCCAAGGCGGGGTGTGGTGTCTCATGCCTATAATCACAGCACTTTGGGAGGCTAAGGTAAGAGGATTTCCTGTGCCCATGGGTTCGAGACCAGCCTGGGCAACTTGGTGAGAATCCATCTCTAAAATAAATCAAAAAATTAGCCGAGCATGGCGACATGTGCTTGTAGCTCCAGCTACTTGGAAGGCTGAGGTGGAAGGATCACCTGAGCCCAACAGGTTGAGGCTGTGGTAGCCAGGAGCGTGCCACTGCCCTCTAGTCTAAGTGACAGAGTGAGACTCCTACTCAAAAAAAAAGAAAAAAGAAAAAGAAAGTATTCCAGGCAATAAAGAAGGATAAAATGCTCCCCAAATCATTTTATGACATTAACATCCCAGTGATACCCAAACTGGGCAAAGACCTAACAGAGAAAGAGAACTACAAGCCAGTATCCTTGATGAACATAGATGTACAAATTCTAGCAAGTTGGATCTCCAACAAGAGTCTAGCAAGTTGGATCCAATAGCACATCTCAAACATTATCTACCATGACCAAGTAGGTTTCATCCCCAGGATGCAGGGCTGATTTAACATCCACAAGACCAAAAATGTAATCAGATACATCAACAAATGTAAAAACAAGAATCACATCATTACAGCATTGGGCAGAGAAAAGCCTTTCAACAAAATCCAGCATCCATTCTTGATTTAAAACAAAACAAAACAAAAAAACCTTAAACTAAAATTCCCTAAGTATAGAGGGAATATACCTCAAAATAGTAAAAGCCACCCATGGTAAACCCACAGTCAAAGTACAACTAAATGGACAGAAATTGGAAGCATTTTCCCTGAAAACAGGAATAAGACAAGGTGCCCACGCTCACCCTTCCTGTTCAACATAGTATTGTAAGTTATAGCTAGAGCAATCAGACAAGAGAAGGATATCAGAGGTACCCAAATAGGAAAAGAGGAGTCCCTCTTTGCAGATGATATGATCCTATATCTGGAAAACCCAAGAGAAACTGTCAAAAACATCCTTTCACTGATAAAGGACTTTGGCAAAGTCTCAGGGTATAAAATCAATGTGCAAAAGATAGTCACATTTTTATACACCAAAAACAAACAGGCAGAAAACCAAATAAAAAGCACAATCTCATTCACAATAGCCACACAAAAAAAACCGAATTACCTTGGCATCTTGCTGACCAGAGAAGTGAAAGACCTTTACAACAAAAACTACAAAACACTGCTCAACTGATGCAAGCAAGGATTCAGAGAAAAGGGAATGCTTCTACACTGTTGGTGAGAGTGCAAACTAGTTTAACTTCTATGGAAAACAGTGTGGTTATTCCTTAAAAAACTAGAAATTGACCTTCCATACAACCCAACAATCCCCCTTCTAGGAATATACCCTGAGGAATTCAAATAATTCTAGAAAAAAGATACCTGTGCATGCATGTTTACTGTAGCATTATTCACAATAGCAAAAACATGGAACTAACCATGCTGTTCATTGAAAACCGGACTAGATTTTTTTTTTAAAGTGGCACATATGCATGATGGAATATTATGCAGCCACAAAGAAGGAAAAATTATGGACCTCACAGCAACTTAGATGGATTTGGAGTCCATCAAACTCCGCGATCTATCACAGAAACAAAAAACCACATGTTCTCACTCATAAGTGGACCCCAAATGCCTATCATAATACCACAAGAAAGGGATTGGCAGTAGTGGGACACTGCCAAATTGAGGGGGAGGGGGGTGCACATAAAATCAATAAGAGTGCCTGATCCTAATCCAGGCAAAGTGAGGGCCAATGGGTAGCCCAAACTTCACCTATACCTAGACCACTTATATATCCAATCCTGACTTGTACCCCACATCTTAAAAAAATTTAAAAATGCCAACTTGGAAAAAAAAAATCATAATACTGGGTCTCAACTACACAAATGATGACAACATAAACACAAGAAAAGGGAAGGCTTTCTCCCCATTTCTGAGCAACCTACCAATGCTGCCTGTATCCCTTCTCCTAATTCCTCTTCTTACTAAATCAATGCCAAGCTTCCTAGACCACCTCTTGCCAGCCCCTCTACACAAGCCCAGCCTGTCTATACCAGGAAACTACTTGCTACTATTTTGCTACACATGTCCTAATAGAACAGAAAATAGCAACAAAGTCTAATCATCACCCACCTATATGTAGCTAGGAACCCCTTCACTTTCCCAGCTATCTCTTTAAAGTCAGACATTTAACTAATTGAGTGAAATGATTCTCACTAGTAGAACCTCACTACAGGGTGTAGGCACGGTGAAGTCGACATCCATGTAGGTTCAGTTAATTTTAAAGAAGACTGGGAAGGAGGGGACACTTCTGAGCCAGGTCAATCTTGCCTGGGATCAGATTTTGAAAGCAAAGCTTCTCACATTTAGCTTGTTAAAACACAGCCACTGAGTCAATAGCATTGGAGAAGCCTGAGAATCTGCATTTCTACAAGCTACCCATTGATAGGACAACAGTCCTGCACACCACGCATGCAGCGGCGCTACTCCAAGTGACTATCCTGCTGTGGTTGGCAGCTCCACTTCCACAGCCACTGACTCTCTGAACAAGTGAAGGAGTGAGGTTTCTGTTCAGAATCACCCAGAGCCAGTGAGATTTGACATGGGAACTGGATTGGGGGAGAGAGAAGGGAAGGGTGCCATAAACATGTGTGGGTTGTCTAAGCCTGACCTGCAGTGTTTCAGGAACTACAGAGAACCTGGTTGTTGGTTCCTCCTGCAAGTAACCGCCAAGTCCTCTGAGGCAGCCTTTGAGCTGTGAAATGCCTCTTAGCAAGTGATGACAGCTCACTGGCACCACAGTGACATAGGAAGAAGCAGCAATTCTTGGTAAAAGGTGGGGTGACCTGGTGTTTCCACATCAGGACCAGGCGTGGAGAAGCAAATGAAGAATGGCTTTATCTTCTGTTGCAGGTCATTAGACCAGTGTGTGATTATAAGTGTGTGTGTGGGTGTGTGAGTATGAGCATGTGTGACTGTGACTATGTGTGTGTCTGTGAGTGTGTCAATGAGTGTGAGTGTGTGACTGAGTGTGTGTGAGAATGTATGCTGTGAGTGGGTGTGTGTGAGTGTAAGCATGTGTATGTGTGTATAAATTTGTGAATAAGTGTGAGCGTATGAGTGTAAATATGTATATGAATGTGTGATGAGTGTGAGTGTGTTCGTCAGTATGTGTATGCATGTGAGTGTGTATAGTATGAGTGTGTGTATGTGTCTGAGTGTGTGGATAAGCGCATTCATGAGTGAGTGTGTGCATGTGTGTGAGTGTGAATGAGTGTGTGTGTGTATATGTGTTAGTGTGTGGGTGTGAGTGTGTGTGGCTGTGTGTGTGACTGTGTGTGCATGAATAAGTGAGACCATTTGAGAAAATTGTGAAGAGGAGGAACGGATAAGGAAGTTGCCCTGCCAGTCTTTTTGTCTGAGGTAGAGAGCCACCTTAAGAAAAGGAGCATGCTGTGGGAGCCAGATGCAGAGACAACAGCACAGAACCAACCATAAAGTTCAGAAACAGAACCAAGGTTCTGCAAGGACTGAGGTTTTCTTCAAGGTGTCATGCAAAAAAGGGAAGAACCTTCTCATCATCTTGGGAAGGGAGGCTCACAATCTCACTCCAATACCTGCCTGATGGGAAGGGAAGTATGGTTTAGGAAAACAGCCATGTTTTGAATGTTAAAGGCAGGCACAGAAACAAAGCCAAATCCCAGACAAAAGGAGGGGGTTGCAGCTGGGAGGAGGACCCAGAGAGTTCAAAAACACAGAGTGCAGTTAACTATTTGATGTGCTGCATTCTGGATCTCATTTACATCTGGAGTATTTTGTAATATATCTTCAAAATAGGGATATGTAATGAAAGGTACAGATGCACTAAAATAAAATTAAGTATTTTTATAACCTTGAGATAAAGAAGACTGCTTACATATGACATTAATTAGCCATAACATAGATATAGATGGCAAGAAAAATCATAAACAAAGGTAAAAGATAAAACGCTGAAGAAATATGTACAGCATAACAAGTGGTTAACATCCTAAATATATAAATAACCCTGATGAGATAATAAAAAACAATCATCCATTTAGTAGTTAACCATAAAGTATATACGAAAAGAAAAAACAAAACTCTTATCTCGGGGCGGGGGAACTAATTGAGGATCAAAAATGTAAAAAATAATTCATATGGATGATTTTTATTAGAAAAACAGACTTTTCCTTATGATGACTCTAAAAGTAATTCATGTTTACCTTGCATGAATTTTCAGAAAAAACCTAGATAATTATCAGAAAATTCAAGTTAACACCTTTTCTTTAAAAAATATATTTACACTATAAAAGAATGACCATATATTCCATATATTCACTAAAAAAGAATGACCAGGAAAGACAGATTGCAGGAGAAATTTCACATATATAAAAGACAATAAAAATTTATACTCCATTTTGCAGCACAGCCAAGTCCAAGTGAGGACAAGCAAAAAATAATAATAAACAACAACTCATTATGCTTCCAGTATGCTATTAATCCATCTTGGCAATTCAATTCCAAGTAAATAGCACCTAATTCATAGAATTAGTATGAGTTTAACAAGAATTAATCTCAATTAATATGAAATTTATAGTAATTAATAATTCATAGAATTAATATGAGATTTCCAGACTTTGTTCTCACCAAGACCGCTAGGAGACTGTAAATACAGGGATACATGACCTTTCTTCCTAGAATCTCAGTTTTTAAAAAATTTTTATTTGTTGTAATATTACTGTATTTCTTGAACTCGCCTGAGGACACAAACAGGCTTAATCCCCTAAGAGTATTCAATTTTGAGTTTGCCAATAAGGCATATTAAGTAAATGAATGGGTCACATTAAGCCTGATTTAACACTGCTAAATTCAGGAAAATTTTGTAAATATGTAAGAACAAGTCTTAAACAACATTGCTTCATGCTCCTGTAGCACTTAGTGGATGCTAAACTTTAATCTTTTCTGTTTATCTTCATCTCTGGCTTTCATACTGAAGTTGTATTTTGGAGTTTTATTTTGTTTTCCAAAAATGTATGGTAATTCTTGGTTGCTCATTCAATTTTTTAAATTGGACATAAAAAGCAAATCATCAAGATTAGCACATGACTGGAGAAACAGAACACAAAGGAGAAACAGATCCCTGAGTACACAGAAGCTTTAAATAAGAAAGTTTGTTCATTAAAAAGCAACATTTTGATCTACCTAATCCTGAATTGTACCCCACATCTTGAAAATAAATTAAAAAATAAAAAAAGCAACATTTTTAGAAAGTAAAGACAGGTCACAGACATTTTTAATAGACAACTAATTAGCATCCTAAATACGTAAAGAACATACAAAACTTAATAAGAAAAATGGTAAAATTTAAAAGTAAACAATTTACAGAAATTAAACCTAAACAGCCAATAAGCAGATTATAGAAAGATAAAACCACAATGAGACATTATTTTACATCCATCAAATTGGCAAAAAAGTAGAGTCTGACAAAAACAAGTGTAGACAAGGACAAGGAACAGGTGAGACTCACATCAAATACGAGTAGTAGGATCTTTTAAAAATGTGTAACAATTTCAATCCTAGGTATATTCTAAGAAAATACTAACATGTTTATTTTTAAGATCTCTAGCAGGATCATTTGTCATAGGAAAAAAGAAAGAAAGAAAGAAGTAACCTGACTGTCACTCACAGAAGAATGGGTAGATAACCGTGGCATTCTCAAACCTTGGAGGAAGCAGTTGCAGAATGAAGAAACTAGAGCTACCCCTAATCGACACATAGAGCAAAAAAGTCACCGACAAATGCATATGATATGTCATATGACTGTATTGCATGAAGTTTAAAACACACAAGACAGGGACTCATTCTTTGGGACCCTAATGTAGGTCCACAGCTGCAAGAAAATAAGAAAAAGTAGTTTCAGAATAGTGGGCCCATCTGCAGGAGAGTAATGTTTTTTTTTTAAAAGGTAGTAGATTTTTAAAAATGGGTGTTCATCATATTCTTATTTTGTACTTTTTGTATGCCTTAAACATTTCATAATAAAATTTTAAAATCTTGTCCTGGTGAATTGATAACCACATTCCCTTAACAGATAACTGATAGCAGTTGATTGCAATTGGAAGTTCTGAAGTTTATGAAAAACCATATTTTCAAAAATCAAACTGGAATTAGAGTTATAGCTCAAAAAGAACCATTTGAGTACACTGGATACTCTTTTGCTTTCTAAATCAGTAGCCTCCAAACTAGAGTGCATTAGGCTACAGGAAGAAAATATTGGAACTTACAGGGTTTTTGTTTTTTATTTTCTCACAAAATCCTTTTAATTTATAGGTTTCATTTATTGTATAACATACATAACAGACACAAGTTTAAGCTAATTTATATAATATGTACCTGCACAGTAGTATGCATGCCATTTATAAATAAATATTTACTGATCAGTGTGTAAGATCAAAAAAGTTAAGAAACTGCCAGGGATGGTGGCTCATGCCTGTAATCCCAGCACTTTGGAGGATGTGGCAGGAGAACTGCTTGAGCCCAAGAGTTTGAAACCACCCTGGGCAACATAGTGAGATCTTGTCTCCACAAAAAATAAAGCAATTAGCCAGGCATGGTGGGATGTACCTGTAGTCCCAGCAATTTGGGACACTGATGCTGAAGGATACTTGAGCCTAGCAGACTGAGGCTTCAATGAGCCAGGACTGTGCCACTGCACTTCAGTCTGGGCAACAGAGTGCGACCCCAAACTAAAAAAAAAAAAAAAACTTAAGAAACCACTTTTCAAGATGACCATTAGTTGACTTTATAAACCACCCATTCAAGTAACCTTACACCCAGACCCTGGAGGTTAACAATGGAGATTTTAAAAGAGGACTCGATTTTTAACAGATAATTTATTAGTGAAAAATAGCTTGAGCAAGATGACTGAAACTGCAGTCTGAAAACAGTCTATGTCTTCCAACTTTCTACAGACCAAGTTTTACACAAGGTTTCAGGACAAAGGTTGACATAAATGTCAATCAGTGCAGCACCAGGTCTGATGTTATTAGTGTTGAATCCTTTGCTTCAAAAAGGAAAAAAGGGAATAAATTACTTAAAAACTCCATATGGGAGCAGGGCACAATCTAGGAAACTGAATGCCACTCCCTAACACAAGTGCTAAATTAACATCCTCCAACTGCTTCCAGTTACTGAGATACATTTTGGAACAGGCAGGACAGATTTAGAAAACAGCATATCCAGAAGATATGGGTGAGGGTGTGGGGTTTTGTTTAACACAACACAGCTAAAATTTTTCCAGAACCAACTTCAGATCCCAGGAAAGAAAAGCTATTTCACAAATCCTTTAGAGTGTAATCCCCCAATAAAACAAACTATAGGAAATTGAGTAGTAGTATCTTACTATAAATAACTATTCAAAGAAAACTTTTTTACTTTTTTGAGTTGGGGTCTCACTCTGTCACCCAAGTTGGAATGCAGGTGGCATGATTTATGACGATCATGACTCACCGCAGCCTCGATTTCCTGGGCTCAGGAGATTCTTCCAACTCAGTATCCCAAGTAGCTGGGACTACAGGCATGCACCACCATGCCCAGTTAATTTTTTAATTTTTTATTCTTTGTAGAGATGAGGCTTTGTTATGTTGCTGAGGCTGGTCTTAAAATTCTGGGCTCAAGCAATCTGCCCATCTCAGCTTCCCAAAGTGCTGAAATTATAGATATGAGCCACAGCACCCAGTCAGAAGCTGTACTTTAAAATAAACTCTTAGCCTGGGCAACATAAAACCCTGTCTCAACAAAAAACAAATTTTTTAACTAACCAGGTGTAGTGGTATGTACCTGTTGTCCCAGCTACTTGGGAGGTTGAGTTGGGAGGACTGGTTGAGCTCTGGCGTTAGAGACCAGCCTAGGCAACAAAGCAAGACCCCAACATTACTCTAAAAAAAATTAGCTGGATGTGGTGGTGCACACCTGTAGTCTCAGCTACCCAAGAGACTGAGATGGAAGGATCTCTGAGTCCAGGGGGTTGAGGCTGCAATGAGCTATGACTGTGCCACTGCACTCTAGCCTAACAGAAGGATAATTGTCTCTTAAAAACAAAATGAAATAAAACAAAATAATAAAATAAGCACCTCCCCTTGGCCTGTAAGCTAATGATCCTGGTTACTGCCAATTGTATTGATGATAAAATATACTTTTGGTGAAAACAAGGGTTTACATATATCTTTAGTTAAAAATGAGATGACTATCTGCATGTACCATTTATCAATTTAACAACAACAGTGTAGGAAAGAGCACATCAGCCAGCTGCAATGATGGTTTGCACTGTGGCAGAAATAGATGTAGAGGTGGGCAGATATCACAAGTACCCTCAGTCACAAATGAGGGACATTGTTGTTTATCAGGACAGTGTGCATTGTACTTGAATGACAATGATTTTCTCATGCCTGGCACAAGAAGGCCTTCTCAAAGGATCCTTCCCAACATATGTATGGATGCCAGCTCAGGAAATCTCACTGGAAGCCACAAGCCTGTAGGAGTGCCAGCATCTACAGACATTTGTCTTGCGACTTGTTGTCAGGGCACTACAGTCTCCACAGAAGGTACAAGTCTCACCTGGAATGCTGCCTGTTGTTTCATATCTGGTCTCGAAATCAATGCCCCTGTCTCCAAGGCAGTCTCCTGTGAAGACAATTCCCACAAGGCACAGTACAAAAGGTAGCATCATCCCAGGACAGGCAAGTTTTTGTTAGAGACATTTGCTAGGATTTCTAACATCGTCCCCCAAGTGCATGAGACCAAGCAAGTCACTTGCTCTAACATCCAGGCTCCTAAGGCAGAGGCCAGCTCACTGGAATACATTCAAGGCAGAGGACAGGCCATGGCTCACACTCATGTGCAATCCCCAACCCTGAGGGCCCAGGAAAGGGCTTACACAGATGGCTCCACAGTCACGTGTATGATGACAACAGTGACTGGGTACATGGTGCCACCACGCCACTTTCCAGAGACCACCAGGACCAGCCATTCCCAATGGTTTGCTCAAAGATGCTCAGAAGACACCTCCTACACACACCTCCTTACACATACAACACTGCCGTATACACACCTCCCTACACACACAACACCCCGCAACACACACCTTCCTATACACACAACACTGCCATCCACACAACACCTCCATACACACCCACCTCCCTACACACACGCCTACACGCACACACCATGCCCCCACACAGCTCTCTACACACACACAAAACCACACCCACACAACACCTCCCCATACAAACACCCTCTACGCACACATCTCCCAGCACATACATCTCTGTATATACACAATACCTTCCCCACACTTCCTTATACACACACCTCTCTATACACACAACACTGCCCCCACACACCTCCCACATACACATCTCCCACACACACACCTCCCTACACACGTTAACACTACACTACACACACCTGCCTACACACAGAAAACCTCTGCACACACACATCTCTCTACACACACACACTGCCCCCCCACCACACACACATACAACACTGCCCTCCACCTGGTTCTGGGCCCTCAGTATGGTTTACCAGCTCCTCTTTCAGGCCAGGGGCAGAAATGCGGAGTTCCTGGTTGGAGAGTTCCCACATCCACTCAGTTTTTGCTAGAATTCCTTCTGTTACAAATAGCAAGAGAGGAGGAAAAGGAAAGGGAGAGAAGGGGAGGGGAGGGAGATAGGAAGAGTCTCCCTTCAAGGAACACTGAGGTGTAGGCCCAGTCTCTATAGACACATCGGGATCCAGGAGGCCATCAGAAATGGTCTCCCTCTTCCATCCCTCCTCATGTCTACCCGGCCTTTCCCCCATGAGATTCCCTCTTCTGGCGGTTCTCACCAAGTAGGGGCAGTGCCAGGCTTTGAGTACCTCAGCCTTGAGTTCAGTGGAAAGAGAGCCCTTCTTCCCAGGGACTGCAGGAAGTTTCTGGAATGAAAGCTCGGCGGGCCTGTTGGCCTCCGCGGCTCCTGCCAACACATGCGCTGTTACAGTGGTCTAAGGATGCAGAGATTTTCCCGGTTGCCCAGCCAGTGCCATATGTCTCTCCACCATGTGGCACCAGGAAGAAAGGCCATCTCCACAGGCAAACAGGGTCAGCCACAAAAGGGCATCCGGGAACCCCGGCCAGTCTCAGCCAGGAGGCCTCCTCCTGCAGCCCCCCATCCTCCACATGGATGCCTCCTTCTACCCATCCTCCATCCTCGACAAGGACTCACCCTCCCCAGCATCCATCTTCCACATGGATTCCTCCTCCTGCCCACCCACCATCCTTGACATGGATTCCTGGTCCGCCCACCCTCCGTCCTCCACATGGACTCCTCTTCTCCATCCTCCATCCTCAACAGGGACTTCTCCTCCACCCCATCCTCCATCCTCGACATGGACTCCTCCTCCTCTCCGTTCTCCATCCTTGACACAAACTCCTCCTCCTCTTACCCATCTTACCCATCCTCCATCCTCAATGTGGATGACTGGTCCTGCCCATCCTCCGTCCTCCACATGCCTTCCTCCGCCTGCCCGTCCTCCATCTTTGACATGGACTCTTCCTCCAGCCCGTCTGCAGTCCTTTCAGCTGTTTCCAACTGAGGACATTTTGCAGTCTGTCTCCTTGGGCCTGGCAGCAAGTTTCTCTGACGCAGGAAGAGCCCATCTTGGGAGTGATGACCCAGAGTCTAGCAGCCTGGGTCCTAATTCTGGCTCTGTCACTTCAGCAAGCTACATCATCTCTCATGCCTCAGGTTCCTCATGCAAAGAGGCATGTGACAATAGCACAGTTGTCACTCAGTTGTTGGGACAAATACATAGGATGATACACACAACATGCTGCAGGCAGTGCCAGGCACAAAGTTCCCTCAACAAACTCCAGGGTAAGCAGTCGGCAAGTGGCGACCAGTCCCCACACCTTCCAGGCCCTGTTGTATTGCAGCCACCTAAAAACAGCCATGTTCAGGACAGTGCAGTGCTGGCACAGGCATACCACATTTCCTCTTCCACATTCTCACTGTCAGTGTATGAAGTGCCTGTGTCACTGTGGCCTTATCACATGTGATGTTACGTTCCAAGGCTTCTCCCAGGGCCACTGTGAAGACATTAGGGCAATGACTACCAAGTAGACCTTTTTCAATCTACCACACACTAAACCCTAAAGATCTAAAAAGACAGGGATTAACTTCCATTCTGTTCCCCCGTTCTCACTGTTTCCTGTTGTGTTCATGACCTGACATGGCTACTGACTAAGCCAGAAAAGAAAGAGCTTAAAGTTTGGGGTACATAGAACAGCATGATTCTGAACTGTAAAAGGCTGAGTTTTCCCTGATAGAACAGCAAAAAGTGTAGATAGAAATAGTACCATGTCCTCAAAGCATTAAAAGAAAAAGCTACATGAATATGCACAAAGGAGAAATTAGCCACACTGAATGTGTGGGAGAATGTTGTCAAGAATATTTTTCCAGCACTTGTCTAATAAAAATTTTGGTCTATTCAATTCAGCAAATTTCTGCCATTAAAAAAAATCAAACCCAACCAAAATTTCCTTATTAAAGTTAGAGATTAATAGAGCATTTGCACAAAATCTTACATGCTTTTTGAAATAAATAAAACTCTTCTTCCAGGCACTTCTCAGCTTCTGAGTGTTTGGGAGGAAAGCTCTGAACAGCATGCAGAATAAGTTTACCCTCAAGATCCCCTCAAGTGTCACAGGGTTTCATTTCCAATAAAGCCATCGCTTTATACAAAGACTATGCTATTAATTGGCTTCCATTTAATCCCTTTCAAGTATGTACTGTCCAAAAATCTGAGTGAATGCTTCCTTCTTCTTGAAATGAAATCTGATTAAACTGACAGCGACATCCCAAGCTCCCGCTGCCTGCTCAAGGGCTGGGAAGGGAAGGAACAAGGACCATCCTGTCTTCCAGAAGCCAAACACCTCCAGGGAACACGGGTCCCACTCATGAAACACGTCTCCAGGGAGACTGAGATCCTGGCTTGTGAGGCACAGAGACAGCGGGAAACTAGAAAGGAGAGATCAGAGCATCCCGGGGCCAACAGAGGTTTCCGGCCAAGAGAGGATATGACCTGGGCTCTGAGCAGAAGCAGGACTGTGCAGGCAGATGGAGTGGAGACGCCCCACCAAGACCCTGCTCGGCCGACTCACAGTGGTCCTTGTGGGAGTAGACATGGGAAGGAAAGAAGGGAGGGAGGGAGGGAGGGAAGGAGGGAGGAAGGAAGGAAAAGAAAGTGAACCCAGGACTCTCCCACATCTAGCTCCACCTCAGTCATGTCTTCCCTGCTATCCCAAAAGGAAACATCATCTCAAATCCTGAAAGCACTTGCAGTCCTGGGCATAGCATCCATGGCTCCGTTATAGACATAAAACAGCAGAGAGTTAAGAGCCCACACATGCCTCGTGACTGCTGGGGCCCTCAGCTCTTCTACAGAAGCGCTGCTGACATCGGTGGAACAGCTGCCCTGGCACCTGGATGTTTCTGGTGCTGCAGGATGACATCCCGAGTCCCAGAGGCCCTTCCCCATCCCAGTTGCAACTGCCCCAACACACTTCCAGACTGCCTCTGTCCGAGGACCACAGGATCCCTGGGTCCCAGCTCTGCATTCTAGCCCATGGGCTAAGTCTCCATCCACGATAACCAAGCACACTTTGCTGTGTGAACACAGTACTTGATGTTACTGAGGACAAACAGGATGTTCCTCCTCTCCCTCACCAGCAGCCTCTCCAGATGCTCCAGATTCTATAACCAGAGCCTTGACCCAGGAGCTCCACGCTACCTTCTTCCCAGTCCCGTATTTTCTCCCCCATTGTGCCCCACTGTCCATCCTCTTCCATCCCCGTCTGCTCCTGACAGGCCTTGTGATGGGCCTCCCTGTCTCCATGCATCCTGAAGCTACAGCTTCCACAACTCCGGGCATCATGACTCGAGGACTCCCTACTGCCCAGTAAATTGAGGATCCTGACTGGCATTCAAGGCTTCTTACTATCCAACTCCATGCAGCTCTCCTGCCCACCACCATTGTCTCCAGAAATAACTCTCCTATGGTGTGTTCCTCCTCAGGTTCTGTCTCTGTCCTGTGTTTCCCCGGCCCTCCCAAGACGAGGTGTCTGCCTGCAACACCAGTCCTCCCACCACTCCAGGCAAGCAACATCTGGGTGGGGGTCCCTCTCACGCAGCTTTCACAGCTTCCTCAGTGGAAGTTTTCCTTCTCCTTTCTCCCATCCTCCCATGTACTTTCTACTTGGTTTCCTAATATCCACCTTGATAGATGATAGATGACAGATAGATCGATAGATAGATGCCCTGCCTGAGCTCAAGTGGGGCCATTTGTGCACACACATACAACACACAGGTATACACGCAATGCACACACACAGAGAGAGAGAAGTATTCTGTCACCCAGGCTGGAATGCAATGGTACAATACTATCTCACCTCAGCCTCAATCTCCTGAGCTCAGGTGATCCTCCTGCTTCAGCCTCCTGAGTAGTTGGGACTCCAGGCACATGCCACCACACCTGGTTAATTTTTCTATTTTTTTTTTTTTATAGAGGCAGGGTCTTGCTATGTTGCCCAGATTGATCTCAAACTCCAGGCTTCAAGTGATCCTCCCACCTCAGCTTCCCAAAGTGCTGGAATTACAGATGTGAGCTACCACACCCAGCCCTAATATCCCCATCTTTGGACTCACCTATTCACGGTAGTGAAAGACATTGCTCTGAGGTTGCTCACCATGTGAGAAGAGCCCTAGTTTCTGTTGGGGGACCCACTGTCAATAAGGATGGGGTGAGGCCCCCTCCCAGGATGGAGCAGAGGAGGTCGGCCTCAGGCAGGTAGCATGGTTCACCCCCAGGCATGGTGGTGGGTTCTGGGACACACGTCACACAAATCAATGGACAGTAGTGCTTAGGAAGAACTCAGTCTGGTCTGTCTTAAGGACCTGGGAGAAGCCCTGAAATGGGAGGACGGAAGGAAGGCTGGACCAGGATACAAGTGACCTTGTCTTGACAACACCATCCAAACCTGCACTGCACCCCAAAAGTCTCTTCCTGTCCCTGGAATGCTCTTTCCTTGCACAGATGAGTCTGAGCTCCCTCCAGCCACAGCCCTTCTCACGCCTCTCTGTCCACGAGCTGCTCAAACAAACATGCGGCCCTTACTCATAGCTCTCTGAGCTCCGGTGGGGTGTGCATGCACACACACATGCACATACATGCGCATGCACACAACACACAGGTGCACACACACACATAGGTACACATGCACACATACACATGTGTGTGCCATGTGCTCAGTCCTGGCACTCAGGAGACACTTCTGACATGAACTGAGGATGAGCATTTAGAGTGGAAGGAAATAAAGGTTCATTTCCGCCCTTTGCAGTCTCTTCAGTCATCCCCTTACCACTGTAGTCAGAAGACACTGAAGAGCCTGTTAGGTGGGTTTCCAGAAGGCTCTGAACTTATAATTAAACCCTGCTGTAAGATGTCCTCCTTCCTTCAGGATGCCTCATACCTGTTGCATGCGGTGAGGTGGGTGCAGGCAGCCAAAATCTTTTAACCGACCTTCTGAAGACCATGAACCTATTTCTATCTGACGCTGTGTGGAACATCACAGGCTCGCTAGGACCTGGTCCCTCAATTACATGTGAATGCCACCAGACTTGAAGTCGCAGTCTTGGAGGCACTGCCCAGAGGCAGAACCAGCTCCATCTGCCTAGTCACCTTGGCCCTGTAGCTGCTGCCACGTCGGGCATGAGGGCCTTGGGAAAGTGAGCTCAAAAGACAGGGTGACAGGCCCATACTGAGCCAAAACACCAGTTCACTTTGGTGATCACAGGACTCCGAAAACCCAGTTCACCTGACTCAGCCCTCTCCCTGAAGCTGAGCTACATGGAAGACATATTGAAACTGTGACATTATTCTGGCAAACATGGAAATCTAGTAACAAGGGACTCGGATGTCCTCACATCTTTAGATGGGACAACCTGAGAGCCTCTGCTCCTGTGGAAATCACATGAACTGACCCCTCCATCCCTGTGGAGAGCCAGCCTCACATGGCCGGGTTCCTGAGGCTTGGATCTGCCTTCCGGCCACTTTCTCTCTCTTCAGAGAGGGCCCCATAATCTGTGGGGCTCACTCCAAATAAAATGCAAGGCTCCTTGCTCAGAAACTAGGATAAAGTGCCAGTAAAGGCACTGACATAGAAAAGTGTTCCCTTCTTCTTTATTAATCTGTGTCACCCTCCCTTGGGCATGGGGACATGTACTCCCTTGAGGGTTGCACAGATCCTGTGGGTGCCCAGCACCCCAAGAATGTGTCCTGTCAGCTCTTGGGTCCCTTCCCAGCAGCCCCTGGTCCACTAATGCCTGGGCTGGGGGGGTAGTGAGCCCTGCCAGGTGTGTGCCTGTGCCAGGGGCCTGCCACCCAGCCCATGGTACACAGGCAGCCCCACAGGTCACACCTCTGTGCTGGAAAGCACTCGGCACCTGGTAGAGTGGGTGAGCAGCTCCCACCCCTGAGCTATCTACAGAAAGCACCAGCCTGGAGTGGGGACAGCCACCACCACAGCTGCACCAGACACCAGACACGAGTGTCTGTGTTGACCCTGACCTCCTGCTCCCAACCCTCACTGCGGACAGAGGGTGATGGTGGCTGCTTGATGATGGGGCAACAGGAGGCCAGAAGGGATGAGAGCCTTGAGAGTGGGGGGGCATTCATCCTGGGCAGTAGGAGGGTTGCTCTGTGCTCCTGACACATGCACCTTCATCTACTGGACTTTACTTACAAAACCACAGATTCAATACCGGGTGCGATGGCTCATATCTGTAATCTCAGCACTTTGGGAGGCCAAGGAGAGAGGACTATCTGAACCCAGGGGTTCAAGACCAGCCTTGGCAACTTGGTAAGACTTTGTCTCTATAATAAATAAAAAAAATTAGCCGGGCATGGTGGTGTGTGCCTGTGGTTTCAGCTACTTGGAAGGCTGAAGCGGAAAGATTGCCTGAGACCAGAAGGTCGAGGCTGCACTTCAGGCTGGGCAACAGAGTGAGACTCCAAGTCAAAAGAAAAAAAAAACAAAACACAGATTCAGCTGGGCATGCTGGCTGACATCTGTGATCCCGGCTCTTTGGGAGGCTGAGGAGGGAGCATCACTTGAGCCTGGGAGTTTGAGATCAGCCTGGGCAACACAAGGAGCCCTCTTCTCTATAAAAAATTATCCAGGTCTGGTGGGGCGCACATGTAGTCCCAGCTACTCATGAGGCTGAAGTGAAGGATCACTTGAATTCAGGAGATCGAGGCTGCGCTGAGCCATGATCATGCCACTGCACTCCAGTCTGGGTGACAGAATGAGACCCCAACTCTAACTCAAGAAGCAAAACAAAATGAAACAAACAAAAAACACAGATTCAAAGATAGAACAATTAAGAATCTCAAGAGGTGGCCACAGAGCACTGAAGCCCAGGGCAGGGCCCTCCTGAGTGGTCAGCCCTCCTGACCTGCCACAGGGCTACTCTGCGTCCCTCGCCATCCCTGGTGAGCCACAGTGCTAGCGTGCAGATAGTGCGGTGCTGCCCTATATCTGATAGCTACAGCTCTCAGCCCTTCCTCAGGAGGATAGCTGAACTTTAAAGAAAGCACTCTCAGTTACCTTATGTACAAGCCTGACTACAGCCCCTAAATACTCACAACATAGACAACCGGCCTGCATAGCAAGAACACTGGACTGAAACATTCGTTAAGGGCTGGGCACAGTGGCTCACACCTGGAAGCCCAGTGCATTGGGAGGCTGAGGTAGGAAGATAGCTTGAGGCCAGGAATTAGAGATCAGCTTGGGCAAAACAATGAGACTTCAAGACTCTGACTCCACAAAAATAAAATTTTAAAAGGTAGACAGGAAGGAGGGAAGTAGGAAGGAAGGAGATTGGGAGGAGGGAGAGAGAAAGAGGGAGGAAGGGAAGAAGAAAGGGAGGGAGGGAGAAAGGGAGGAAAGAAAGAAGAAAGGAAGGAGAAAGGGAGGGCGGGATGGAAGAAGAGATGGCAGGAAGGAGGGAGAGGGAGAAAGGGAAGGAGGGAAGAGGAGTAACATGAGGGCAAACAGTGAGGACTGTTCTAGAAGCCCCAGCAGGTACCCTCACTGGGGTCAGGGCAAAGGAAATGGCCTCTTCTAGTTCTAGGACCTCCCTGCTCGCCGATGCGCCAACTCCAACCTTTGCCACTGGGACCAAGTTCACCAGGGCATCTCACATGCCGGAGTTCAGGGGGGATGGCCAAGCTCACATGTTCACATGCTGCACATGCATCCCACCTCTAAGAAAACTGTGGTTTTGGTAAGGCTCCAGCCATGCCCTCTGCAGTCTTGTACACAGGGACCCCAACAGGGAAGACACCATCAGTGGCAGTGCCGGCCTCCTCTCGGGCCCAAGCTATGGGTGACAGCCCTCCCCGGAAGAGACAGAAGTGCAAAGAAGACACAGGGGAGAAAGCACCTTTATTATACTGCAAACCTATTTCTAGAGGCTTCATGAGCAAATATTCTAACCAGGCAACAAAGCCACGGCCAGGCCTCCAAGGGAACTGTGGAACAGAAATAGAAACCCTCAGGTCACTCCTTCTGCAATCCCAGACACGCTCCAAGAGTGACATGCAACCTCACTTCACGTTCAAAAGGTCAACCTAGTAAATCCCCAAGCAAGGAGCTAAATAAAAGCTGTGCCTGCAGAAGTGGTGAGCAGTCATCACTACAGCATGGTCTCTGTGCCTGAAATTTGGGCTAGCTGTGAAGGAAGGCCCTGATTATTTCGGGAAAACATGACCCTCTCCAGACCTGTTTTGCTGAGGGACCAACATGTGGATGCTGAGACCTTGGCCCCGAGGTGGATGCGCACACCACTCTCCAGGGTAAGAAAGCCGCCCCTCTGGTCACAGCACTGGCAGCACCTTTGTCACACCCCACACCAAGCGGTGCTCTGATATGACTGTGACACTCATGGGTTCCAAGAGAGGGGTCAAGGGTGGGGTGAACTCAATCATCTCAAAACTGCAGTCTGGTCATAAATGCATGTTTTAACACTTGCACATGAAAATGGCAACTGTCAGATCGATGACTTCACTTGGCAAGACTCCCAGGGTACAACAACAGTGACAACCATCCAGAATACACCAGTTGTAACAGGGGTGCTTTGGGCTTTCAGGACACTTCTATTCTTAAATTAGCTGGTGAGAGAACACAAAGAAACCCTAGTTAATACATTAACAAGAATAAAGCACAGCCCTAGAATCACAAGCGAACAATCAAGACAGCTCCAACAACCATGATGTTTTGAAACTCCATTTACTATGCTTCCTTTTTAAGATGAGAGATGTATGTGCATATTCTAATCCTGGGGGTGATTCAATAAGACCATTGTCAGCATGTGGAGCAAGAAGTCAACATGCGTGTAAGTCAGCTGGTTTGTGTTCTCCAAGGAGGCTCTTGTGGGCCCATTTCTCAAGGATGTATTATGGAGCAGGGGATGATCCTTTTTACACTCAGAACAACACCATACCACTTCTCTCTGACAATCAAAACCAGTAGGAGTTTAAGGCATGTAAGATTACACTCCCCACAAACATTTCCACCCAGAAGGGAAAGGAAGTCTCCAAGCCTCGACACAAAGCAGTGATTTTTTTTTCTATTTCTTCCTTACACTTCTGAACTGACTGGCTGTCAATAAGCTTGACTTCCTGTAGGATGAGCAGAGAAATGAGCAGAGAGAATGATTAAGGTGTTGTCACAGGAGACGTCATGGCATGGGGCAATGACCACACCACCATATGTTGTTGAAACAATAAGAAGCATTAAGAACATTTTAAAATAACATGTACAATAAGATTCTAATATTGTCATGAAGAACAAAAACACACACACATGTGCACACCCTACATAAAGCACACCTTTTCCTAGAGGGGATGAAAGAACAAAATTAATTTCTCCAAAATGTTATCTCTAAACGGTTGAAGTTGTAGTAAATTTTTTTTCTTTTTACTTTTCAGAATTTTCCTTTTTTTCTACAATGATCATGACTTTTAAGGTCAAAATAGCATCTAATCCTACATGGGATATTGTGGAAATTACATGTGGTGATACTTGGGTATGGCACAAAACTCAGTGCCTACACAAAGTAAGCATTTGATAAACACTACCTTAAAAATTTCATGCATGAAAATGCATACACATAGAAGTAAGCTACAACGCCAAGGGTAAAATAGTGCCTACACAGACTATCAAAGGGAGATGATCTCAAGAAATATGGAATATACAGAAACAGTGAGTCCTTGGCTCTGTCAATCAAAGATAGCATGACGTCGTAAATTTAAAATAACATGTACAATAGAAGGGTACACTGAACATACTTTTTAAAGTAGTGCTTTGTTTTTTCTGCAGCGCTAGAAACTGTGAGAAAGTTTTTCAAAGACAGAGAGGGAGACATAATTACCCTATCATAACAAAGCTATCACTTTCCAGAACAAAGTACTGCTTTGCTTCCTAAGTTCTCCAAGTTATCTATTCCTAGAGACACTGCTATCATCCAGGAGTGTGTGGGGGACACAGTTAAATTTGGCAGGGACTAATGAGTGACTAGAAGAGAGATCAAGGAGCCAGACATGGTTCCACCCTGTAATGAAAATCCCATGGGTCCCTTCCTTCAGATCATTACACTAAAGAACTCCAGAGAAAGCCAGCCTGGGAGCAAGGAGGAGCTGACCACATGCCTGTGTGAACACTTACTGCACATATCCAAGGTGACCCTGACACTTAAATCCAGGTCGGCCCATTTGCTAGGCCCCACCTTGGAAGTGGGTCTTGCTAAGGAGGAAATAGCCCACACAGACATTCTTGTGGAGAGGTGGCACAGCAAAAGGTGAAACAATCAAGGTCGGCCCATCTGCTGGGCCCCACCTTGGAAGTGGGTCTTGCTAAGGAGGAAATAGCCCACACAGACATTCTTGTGGAGAGGTGGCACAGCAAAAGGTAAAACAATAGGATTGTGCTGGTCCCCTCGCTCCTCCTGTCAGTGGATGACACCTGAGCCTCCATCATCACACCAAAGCTCCTCCACAGAGACTACCAAGAAGAAAAAGCCAGGTGACCAGAGGAAAGCGGTCCTTGAGGACCAGGTGGCCAAGGGACCCGAGCAGGTCTACACCAAGAGGTAGATCCAAGTGTCAAAGCCAGTCTAACTCCATCTGGGAATTCTGTCTTCCACATGGAGCAGTGTACATGTCGCCCTCCTCTATGTCCATAGTGAAGCAGGAAGGCAAATGAATGGCCCTATCTCCCCATATCCAGCACTGTGCTGTGCAAGGTGCCCAGAGATCTGGTACACGCCATTCACCTGCTGCACTAGGCACTCCCTAGAAAGGATTTTATTTAACTACAGCCTGACAAGTTCTGAAAAGCCTGCAACAAAAACCAAATTACACAAAAAAAGACAGTTAATTGGCAGGGGTTGTTCAAAGGCTGCCTCATTTTCCTCCACTGTGTTTCTCTTCCTCTTCTATCCCAGCCATACACCCACCTATCACTGGACAGTGACAGGAGATATACCCACCCACACACTAAGTTCATTCACAAATCTGTACTCACATGACCTAGAATGCATTTTCAAAGCACTTTTAGAAGAGTTAGTCCAGCAAGAACCCTCACAAACTACTGGTGGGAATGCAAGATGCTGAAACTACTTTGGAAAACAGGCAGTTTCTTAAAAAGTTAAACTTACATTTCCCATAAAACCCAGCAATCACACAACAAGGTATCTATACCAGAGAAATGAAAACATATATCCACATAAAAGTAAAAAACAGCCCAAATGTCCAAAAACTGGTGAGTGGTTAAACAAAATATGGTATATCCATAAAATGGAATAGTATTTGTGGCAATAAAAATGAAGGGGTAGTGACGCATGCTACAACCTGGATGAACCCTACAAATATTATGCTCAGGGAAAAGAGCCAAAGCCAAAATACCCCATTATAATGATTCCATTTACATGAAATATTCAGAAAAAGCAAATCCAGAAAGGTAGATTGGTGGTTGCTTGGGGCTGGGACTGGGAAAAGGATTAACTGTAAAAGGTCATGAGAAATTTTACTGTGGTGCTGAAAATATCCTAAAATTGGATCAGAGTGATGCTTACACAACTCAGTGAGTTTACAAAAACCACTGAATCACACAGTCAAAATGCATAAGTTTTATGTTATACGAATTTTACTCCCAATAAAGTTGTAAGAAAAATGTTAAGTGCACAGACTATTTGAAGATAGGCTTATTCCACTCCTACTATACTCAAAAAACTTAAAATGTAATGGAATGTTAACATTTAAAATAAAAAACAAAGAAAGTTAAACCTTCTGAATGATTTGTGTACTAACCAAGAGCTTTGTGCCTCTAAGGAAAGAAAACCAACCACACTTAATCAAAACGAATTCTCAAGATGTTATCAGATAGTTAATGTAATGTAAAATAGTAAAGAAGTCATTGGAAAATGTTCTTGATTCCACACTCTTCAGAATTATAATTGTCTATATAATAGTGTAATAATTAAAACGAATTTATACCAAGTATATGATGGGCTTCTTTTTTTAATTTATTTTATTCAATATTTTTTATTTTGATATTGTGGGGTACAGTTAAGGGTTAGGTATACAAATATGTTTCGTTCAGGTACCCTTGTTGATAAGGGGTGTCTCCACAGTGGCAGTATCATAGCCAATGAAGGCTTCTAAGGTAAAGGAATAAAAGCACTATAATTCCAGATTCCCTCTTTTTAGATTTCATTTAAAGTGAATATAATACTAACAGAACTAAAAGAGAACAATTTCATGGAAAATTTTTTTGAATTAGTGAAAAGAGAACAATTTCATGGAAACTTTTTTTGAATTAGTGGGTTATATCTCTGAATCTGGGTAAAAATTTAAAACTTCAAGCTCAAAATAAATTCCTGATTTTAAAATGGTACACACCACCATTTAATGCTTAAAGTAAAAAGAGACAATCTTTTAAGAAAAACTGTTTAACATAGTCCAAAATGTTGCAAGAGTACTATTACAACAGCAAAGACATGGAACCAACCTAGATGCCCATCAGTGATAGACTGAATAAAGAAAATATGGTACATATACACTATGGAATGCTACACAGCCATAAAAAAGAATGAAATCATATCCTGTATAGCAACATGGATGCAGATGGAGGCCATTATTCTAAGCAAATTAATACAGAAACAGAAAATCAAATGCACATGTTCTCACTTACAAATGAGAGCTAATACTTATCATGGGAGCTGAATACACATGGACATAAAGATAGGAACAATAGACACTGGGATGCCTCAAGAGGGGAGAGAGGGAGGGGGAGGGTAGGTTCACTTTTTGGGTGACAGATTCGATAGAAACCCAAACCTCACCATCACCACATAATAAACCTACGCATGTACCCCCAAATCTAAAATTTTAAAAAGAAATATGTCACAAGGTGATACCTCTAATCTTGCTATAAATACATTTGAGGTAGCCAGAGAAACTGCTATTTTAACAAAAATTTCATAAACAAAATTCAGTAGACATTTTACCGACAAAAGCAACAAAGACTTTTCAAGTTTGTGATGTTGGAGAACAGAGGTGTAGCCTTAACAAATACTTTGATTCTTAAAAAAAAAAAAAAGAAACAGACAAAAACTGTGAAGGAAAGTTACAGAGGGAATAGAATCAGTATGACTGATTGAAAAACACACATTCCAGATACTTCAAAAGACTCTGCCTGAATGCTTCTAAGGAAATCAAAATGAAATGACATGCAAAAATTCAGATATTTCTTTGCCACTGATGGAAATACATTTTTAAAACCACTGAGTCTCAATCTGATTAGTTTTCAAAGAGTAAAATAGAGATATCCATCTCTTTTTTTAAAAAAGTATGTTTTTAAAAAGCAGTATGATGTAACCTTCACAATAGACAAGTTCAAAAAATAACTTAAAATGACCAACTTTTAAGTCTTTTAAAAATATATGTTTGTCTTATTTATCAAGGGCTTAACTGGTCATAATTTAAGCTAGAGAGAGAGAAGGAATATTTCCCAGATGGTTTGAATGCTTTTCAAAATTAGGGGATAGAGATGAGTGAGACTGCCATCAGATTTATACAGCAGTCAAATTCGCTCCTAAATGTGGTGGGAGGAGGGAGAAGAAGGCTATTTATTACTATTGGGAATTGGCTTTCCAACACAAGCATTTCCTGAGTGACTCTTCGGTGGTTTGTGCTCATTACCATACCACAAAAATACATTGCTCAGAATCTAAGAGAGAAAACAGTAATGTGAGTAGATAGACTTCAACTGAACTTCAAGTATGACTTGAGCTGGAAACATGGAGGAGAGAGTGCTAGGAACTCTCCCCCCGGGACTCAGTGACTTCTCATACAAGTCATGACTGTGAGCTCAGTCTTGAAGAATAAGCAGGAATTCACCAGGGAGGAGAGGCATTCCAAGGAACACAGATTCTAGGCACAAAGGCATGAACGCTGGAGAGCAAGACCTGCTCAAGAAACTCAAAAGGGTATTGGCAGGGGCTGAAGCTTTACGGGGAGTTGGGATCTGAATCATAAAGCAACATGGACACCAAGTTGAAGAGCAGCTTCCAGTCACCAAGTGATGTGACCATATTTCAATGTTAGACAGCACACTTGGGAGCAATGTGAAGGATGGTGCAGAATTTCCAGAACTCAGTATTCAATTAGATGAAGGGAGGGTAGGGAGAATCTAGTTATAGGAGGAACAAGTTTAAGAAGAGTCCTGGATTTCTTGGTCCAACTGGGTAAAACGAGACTGCCCTATACAAAAACAGCACACAGGGCAGGCATGTCAGTTGAAACATCGGAGTTGACTTCAAGATGCTTTCAGAAGCTCAAGACATCAGAGACACAACTGAATCTACAAAATCCAAAAAGGTTGGGACTACTGCAACTTCCCAGGACAATTTCGACATGCACAATGCTCTTTGGTGACTGTGAAGGGGACTCATGTTTCCTTACCTGACAGTCATTTAATGCATGCTTCCCAGATGCAAGGAAGTCCACTGAGCATTCAAGGAGGCTCCTGCATGCTGTGGGAAGAACTCCCAGCTTGGCCAAGACCCTCAGATTACAAATCTGGGTTTTGCACCTGCTCTGTCATCTCTAACAATCTCCTACCCACCCTGTTCCTCTGTGAAATACACTGCAGGGAGTGTTAAATAAGACCACTGCATGGAAAAGCGTAGCATGATACTAAACATGTA
Organism: Carlito syrichta; assembly: GCF_000164805.1. NCBI lineage: Eukaryota > Metazoa > Chordata > Mammalia > Primates > Tarsiidae > Carlito > Carlito syrichta. The sequence goes on along the minus strand of NW_007250951.1, from coordinate 98,494 downwards.
GGCAGTCAGCAAAAGCTGGTAGCCTGCAACATATATCACTCTTGACACTCATAAAGTTTGTGAGCTGGTGAGAAGTTGAGATCATGATATAAAATACTGTGAAAATTGATGCCGTCCTCTACAAAGACAAAAAAGTGATGGGTAGTCAGAGACAGAGACCATCAATAGAAAAGACTTAGGGAAGAACTCCCATACAAACTGAGCCTGCAGAATGGGTAGAATTTATTTGTTTGTTTGTTTTAAGAGATGGGGTCTTGCTCTGTCACCCAGGCTAGAGCACAGTGACATGATCATTGCTCACTGCAGCTTCAACCTTCTGGACGCAAGTGATTCTCCTGCCTCAGCCTCCCAAGTACCTGGGACTGCAGGCATGTGCCACCATGCCTAGTTAATTTTTATATTTTTTGTAGAAATGAGGTCTCATTATTTACCCAGGCTGGTCTTAAACAATCCTCCTGCCTTGGCTTCCCAAAGTTCTGGGATTACAGGCACAAGCAACAGTACTAGTCCTGGGATTTTACTAGTCATGCAGAGATAAAGACAAACAGGCATTCTGGGTGTTAGAGAAGGCGGGAGAGGATAAGAACAGGCTCCATGAGACAGCCTATCTTTACATCAGGCCCTGACACTGGTCAGATGTGCAACTTGAAACAAAACAATGAACCCACAGAAGAGGAACAGCAACTGCCTTCCAGTCACCATTAGGATTTTTTGGAATGACATATGCAAACTCTTCACACAGGATACACAGCGCCTGGCACCACACTCAGCAAAAAGACAGAGACAGACATTGGGGATGGTAATCTGACTGCAGTGGGCAGCTCATGCTATTGAGAATTGAGGAGAAAGTGGAAAAGACTGCAGAGGTTACAAAAAAAGATTTTGGACTTTATTCTACAGGCAAGAGAGGCCCCTGAAGATCTCAGAGCAGAAAGGAAAGATGCATGTCCTCTCTACCTTTCCAAATACCAGATTTTTTATTTATAATATGAGCTAGGAGCTTCAATAATAAAATGATCAGCTTCCCAGTCCATGCATGATGGCACCCGAGTTTTCAATAATTCCACGTAGAGGCTGAAAATGCGAATTCTAAACCTGCTCAGAAAATTGGTTGAGCCGGGCATGGCGGGCTCACACCTGTAATCCCAGCACTTTGGGAGGTGAGAGGATTGCCTGAGCCAAGGGGTTTGAGACCAGCCTGGGCAACTTGGCGAGAACTCATCTCTATAATAAATCAAAAATATTAGCCAGATGTGGTGGCACGCACCAGTGGTTTCACCTCCGTGAAAGGATCGCCTGAGCCCAGCAGGTTGAGGCTGCGGTGGCCGTGAGTGTGCCACTGCACTCCAGCCTGGGTGACAGAGTGAGACTCCAACTCAAAAAAGAAAAGAAAAACTGACTGAAATTCCTAACACACGTGCTTGCACATATTGTTTTATCTGTGTGTGTGTGTGTGTGTGTGTGTGTGTGTGTGTGTGTGTGTGTGTGTGTGTGTGTCACTGTCACTAAGGAAATATGAAGCCTTTGGGTCATGGAGGCCTTAGAGACACCATTTGAAACATAAGACCCAGAATGCTTACTGATTTTTTGATAATATTTTCTGTGTATTAATCATAAGTTCAGCACACAGGGGCTGATGTGAGAAACACTAATAAGCTTGCATCTAACACATATATTTATACCCACACACATACACATACAGTGATTCTCACATGTTCATGTTCTACCAGGATGACTCATCCCGAGCACTTTTTATAATCCTCGCATGCATAACTCAGATTCTTTGTACATCATGTTTTCATCCAAATTTCCAGCCCTTTTCACTCTTCATTTACCACTGAACTCCTACTAGAGTTAAATATAACCAAGTTTCCAGTTGGGATACACACAGCATTTTTTTCCAAAGAGCTTATGGTGATTTATAATTAGCTTTAAATGTGCTAAGTCCTGGTGAGATAGTAGGTATAAAATACTATATAATCCCATGGCCTGGGAAGGGAAGTCCATATTCTTCCTGAAAACTCACTGCAGGAGTGCCCCAATCATGGAGACCACTTTATCCAAATGTGAATCCATATCCTCTTCATCCATCCATACCTCAGCACTTAATGGTAACTAGACCAGCAATTCCTTTTTCCAGATACTCATTAAGGATCTACTATTTGTCAGACACTATGAGAAATCAGACTAGTGTGTCTTGGGGTCCACCTTGAAGGAATTCTCAGTTAAGTGAGGGAGACATACCCATATCCAGTTGATAGTGAAAGCGCAATTAAACTAGACTTGGTTTTTAGGAGCCCAAAGGAGGGAGATATGTTAATATGATATTAAAAGGTTTATCAAATTTTACTTCCAAATCCCAATTCTAGGTTCCCCCAGAAAGTGCGTGCTGAAAATGTCCAGACCAAATCATCCAGGAAGATTTCCTGAGGGAACTAGTACTTCCTGGCATCTTTCCTACTGAACTTTGGTTTGTGCCACCTGGATTTCTAAAGCAAACAAATTTTCTCACCCAGGAAAGACACGAGGGCCATGACATTTGGCTAGAACTCTCTAGCTTACTAGTGAACATGTGTGAGCAAATATCTAGCTTGCATTCAAATGCTGTCTTCATCCTTTACCTTAGACTCCTCATCCTCCAACAACTCCAGGCCCAACTCTGGCAGAGGAGAGGAGAAATGAGTGACTGTCAACCTGACTGAATGAATTATGAGACCAGTATCAGGCAATAAGAACTCACTGTGGGACGCCCTCTTCCCCAAGGCGGGTCCCACAAACCAGAACCCTCTCCCAACGCCAGCCAGAAAACCTAAAAATAGGACTCTGAATTTCCCTCCACCTTTCTATGTAAAAATTGTCCATAAAGAAATTACCTGACCTGGCTTGTTTGTCCTAAGACCCCCCCCACGACTCTATACCCCATTCCCGCCTCCACCCGGAAGGAAGGAATGCTGCTTGGGAAAACCTAGAAGTATCTAGACAGATAGACAAGCCTTGCAGGATCCCCTCATCTATTAGCACTGGCTCAAACAGGCCTTAGAGCATTTAGACAGACAGGCCTTGTGGGGTCCCCTCCTCTGTCAGCACTGGCTCAAAGAGGCCAAGGAACATCTAGACAGATGGGCCTTGTGAAGTTCCCTCATCCATCAGCAATGGCTCAGAGAGGCCTAGGAGCATCTAGACAGACAGGCCTTGCAGAATCCCCTCCATCTGCTAGCATTGGCTCCGACCTTTTTTGTCCAATCCTGTTTCCACATGGCTATCCAAGCTTTACTGAATCTAAAATGGACAATTTCCCCTGGATCTCTGGGTCTCCATTCTGAAGGGTCCTATGTAGACACGTTAATACATTTGTGTGCCTTTTCTCCTATTCATCCTCCTTTTGTGAGCTGATTTTTCAGCAAATCTTTGGGTGGCTAAGTGGAAGCCTCCCCCAGTGCCAGCTAACTGGGAAGGTAAAAGCATCTTGGACCTCAAGAGTTAATGTCTCTCCTGATAATTCAAAGTGGTATAAATCTCAGAATCTGGTTTTTTTTTTTTTCACTTAACATTCTAAGTGTTTTTTTTAACTTCATTAAAATTTTTCAGTATGTGTAATTTTAAAAGCTATGCAAATGTATTAATGCATGAGTACATCATAATTTATCTAACCATTCCCAGTAATTGAAAATAGCCTAATGATCCTTGTGTCTTCCATTTTTAAGAATAGTATCATGGAGAACATCTTTGTGAATAAAGGTTTGCATGGATTTTGATTACTTCTTAGAACTGAAGCCAGAAATGGAACTAAGAAAATCATATATGTGAAATGTTTTGATGATGTATTGACAAACTGCTTCTTCTAAAAAAAAAAAAAAAAAGCAGTTGGGTGCAGTGGCTCATGCCTGTAATCCCAGCACTTTGGGAGGCTGAGGCGAGAGGACTGCCTAAGTCCAGGGGTTTGAGACCAGCCTGGACAACTTATCGATACCTCGTCTCTATAATAAATCAAAAAAGTATCCGGTCATGGTGGCACTTGCCTGTGGTCCCAGCTACTTGGAAGGTTGAGGCGGACAGATCGCCTGAGCCCAGGAGGTCGAGGCTGCAGTGGCCGTGAGTGTGCCATTGCACTCCAGCCTGGGCGACAGAGTGAGATTCCAACTCAATAAAAAAAAAAAAGAGGCTTAAATTCATTCTGACTGCAGGATATAAAAGTATTCGTTTTACTGGATATTTGCCAGCATTAAGTATTCTTAATTTTTTCTAATTAATGCTAGTTTGCTACCCTAAACACATCTTGATAGTATAAATAATTTACATTATAAATGTAAACAATGCCCTTTGCATCTAACAGTTTCAAAGACTAGAGAACACAGGAAATCTGCTATGTAGATGGAGTTTAACTTGGAAAATGATGCTGGTTTATTTTGAGAATCTACAGACAGCCTCAGACATATTTATCCTTCCTACTAACCTTCTCACAGGTAAACATAGGGCCTTCCACTTGGGATATTTTCATATTTAATGAGATCCTGGGGCTTACTTTGTACTCTTAGACTCACCAACACATTAAAATGCATGCATATTTAAAGAGACAATGTTAATTGAAAAAGTACTTACTATACACTTAACATTAATGTTGACCAAACTCCCAATACCTCCTTAAAGCACTCAAGTTCTTGCAGAAAGTTTATTTTCTCAAGGATTTTATTTAACCTGATTGTTCTGAAGCATTCTTAGCTAAGGATTATACTGTATGACCTTTCAGAGAGACTTGACTTTGCTGCAACTAACCTCTCATGTGTATTACCTTTCTACATTTCTACTCTTTTCTATAAGCATGTGATAGCAGATGGAATCATGGGTCTAGGATTCCATTTTACTTCCATTTCTACCACATATTTTGCTCCAATGTCAAGCATCCTCAAAAATGTTCTTCCTTGAGGAAAAAAAAGATGAAAGATGACATAAACCCTTTGCTCATAAATAAAATTACATAATGAGTGATACTACCTATATAAACTCCCTGTAGTAAGAATCAAATGAGGTAATATAAGTGAAAATGCTGTAAACAACTCCAGAACTTCAAGTTTTTTACTAAGATCCAACATTTAGAATATCAATTTTTTTTTTCTTTTCTAAGTAAATCCAAAGCTCAACTTCCTGTTCCATGACTACAAGGCCACATGGGTATTAGCAGTAGGCTGGTCTTCATTGTACACTGTACGTATATACACACCTAAAATTTCACACAGTTAAAGGATAGGAGCGAGTCAAATAATTTGCACAGAAAAGAAGACCAGATACTACTTAAGTAATTGTTGCTGCCACTAAAAGAGTGAACGGTAGACTTCTGGTTTCAAAGAAAAGCAAAATTCCAAAAACATTTTGCAGACTAACATAAAATAACAGATCTTTTATTTTGTCAATGATTTTTTTAAAGCTAGCACAATTAAAGTCATTTTATCATTTAATTATTTAAGTTGAATAACCAAAGCTTTAGTAAAAAACCAGTCCATTTCCTGTGTTTTTCTAAGTCCATGAAAAGCTTGTCTCAGAACAGCACTTGAAAAAGATCTACCTAGATGACCTTGGGTTTTAAGGACAACTACGATTCTCTCACATTCCCACTTCATGTCCACATTCCCCTGCTCCTTTTTCCTTCCATCCTCCACCCCATCTCTGTCAACAAGGTCAACTGCCTATCCAGAACGCAACACTTAGAAACCAAGGTCAAGGCCAGAGTGGTTGGAGGAAAACAAAGCCCTTAGACAAGCAAGTGAGCTTGTTTTCCCATCCTAACTGGCTGGGTTAAATAATTTCCAAGAGTACAGATTTTTCTCTCTGGAATGTAAAAGGTAGAGAAGTATAAAGGAGAAAGACAAAAGGAGTGTAATTAAGGAATGTTTGGAGGGTGGTTCTTTTCAGAAGTTGAAGAAATAATAACAAAGAATTTTCATTCAATAATAAAAAGTGCTCTGGTAGTAATGGCAGAAACACACTTTCTACGTCTCTTTTATGAAAACTGTAAAATATCAGAATAACTTTTTTAAATTATAAGTTATAAAAGGTAACTAATACTTTTCAAACTGTCTTCTCTCTGTGAAACTCCTTTTAAATGTGAAGTGGTATTAAAGAGATAATTGGAAGAGATGCCACAATTACATAAATTGACAAAAAAGAATTTTTTGTTTTAGGAAAAACTACCAATTCTCAAATTAGAACCAAAAGCCTAAATTCTCCATGTGTTTTGCATTTATATTTATGAGGGCACCATTTCCCCAGTTTTAGAATTTTTAAAAATATTCTTCTAAAATTTAAAAGACTCTCAGGTTTTAAACCCATAAACAATATCACAGATCGAAACATTAAGTCACTGGGGCTTACTTCTAATTAAACGTTAGAGGAAAACAGCTTCTTTTGGCTTGGAGACATGAATGAGACATTTCTCTTGAGCACTCAGTGGTGTTCATTGCATAATTTTCCCAAGTCAGAAGCAAGAGCAGTCTATAACATTTGCTAAACTTGTGGTTGTGTACATTCCCAAAGCAAAGACACAGGGTGAATCTCATGTCATATTTTCTCCTACAGCGATGTAGCTTACAAACAAACAATCACTCAACACTGAGTTAAACATGTTCAGTATAAAAACCTTGACTGTCCTTGAATCCAGCTCACATAGACTATTTTTTAAATGCTTTGAAAATAGTGCTAGTTCTTACATGAAAAAAATTGTCAAAAATATGATATTCTCATTTTGTGTAAATACTATCTCAATGGTCAATAACAATCACAATGTTTTCTTGTAATGTATGTCTTCATTATTTGTCTGCATCTCACCAACTTTGATAACCTAGTTGTTCCAACCTAATCAAGCTGTACATCACCCTCAAATGGATATTTAAGGTGAAAATATGAATAAGGAGATTACCATGAAGTTTCTGTCCCTCAGAGAGAAAAATGTGTCCCAGATAAAGTCAAAAAGGAATGTATTATCCAGTTCACATAACTGAGGGTCCCTACAGGACTCAAGACATTTTCAACTTTGTATGGTCCAAGAGGAAAATGAATACCAGGGTGTCCTGGAAACAGCCGACTTGCATGTATTGCACATAACTGCCCCATGGTGTCAACGAGGGTGCCTACTCCTCTTCTTTTCTACTTCTGGATAATCCCCTCCTTCCCTCCCATCTACAATGTCCAGGTCCTGCTGCTCCTCCACCCTTCATGCAACACTGTGTGCCAGGCTTTGTTCTAAGGAACAAAGGTGAGCAGAAGCGACAAAGGCCTGACTCAATGGAGCTCATGTGGGGCTGTCCACCCAGCCCGGGCTCTCCTCACACAGATGTGGTAAGGGATAGCTCAGCAATGTTCAGACACAGACCTGTGCAACATCTACAAGTGCAAGCTAGGAGTGCAGTGTGCATCTCAATCGTTGAATATGTTCTGTTCTCTATCCTGGCCCTCATCATGACTAAAAGACTAGATTTGAATGGAAAATTCCAGCAGAAGCCACAGGTGCTGGGGGTGACAGGTCTCCTTTTCTTTCCACAACCAGCTCCTCCAGCACCACCAAGGTCTTATCTCTGCATGCTCAGGAGCACCCAAGCCACTTCAAGCTCTGTCCACATTCCAGCAAATGGCTGCTCCTTGGACACCCCTGGGACTGCACTGGACCCCTGGAGTGTGCACTGGTTTCCCCATCTGTCCCCAGAAAAACCCCATAGAAAAGGGCAAGCAGGCTCTAGAAGCAGCTGGGTGTTTAGGAGCTGGGGAATCCTATACCCAGAGTCTTCCGTAGGGTGTTCCCGAAGGCAGGGCATGGGCTCCAGGTGGGTATATTCCCTTGGTCCTGTAGGTGCCTTGTCCTGTGCAGAGGGGCAGGATGGAAAAGGGCCAGAGGCAGGGAAGGGCCTCCTGCCCAGCCCTAAGCACAGCAGTGTGTTCACAACACGCAGAGGTAGATGAGGGTTTTCCATGTCAGTCAAAAGCAGCATTGAGAGGCACAAGGAGAACAGGAGCCAGGGATGAGGAAATGCCACCAAGTGCTCTGCCTCTCCCACCCACCCCTTGGGCCAACAACAGCAAGGGGAGGAAAAGGAGAGGCTCCTTAGTCCCCACAACAGCAGGTATGACCAAGGAAGCCGAGGAAAGAGAGAACGAGAAAGAAGTGGGAACTACTGATGTTATGAAGACCCTGCTCCAGGTCAACCCTGCCCATCTGAAGGAGACACAAACATGAACATGGACATGATCATCTCACATGCAAATAGTACATGTGAAATGTTGTTTATTAAATTATACCCCCCCAAAAATTCCACATTATTTAAGTGCTTTCCCACCACAGGCTCTGCTGAGCCCTTTGTGAGACACACAGGAGAGCCACCAGCTGTCAGCCCTTCACAGAGGCCTCTCACCTGCGAGCAGCCCACACCTACTTCCTTACAAAGGGCCAGAGGCCACACACAGCTGGTTGGTGGTACCGGGACATGGCGGCCCAACCCCACATAGGAATGCGGTGCACTCTCTCCTGGGCCCACCTGGACACACCCACAGGATGATCCCACCTGGCTGAAGTCCCATCAGACCCCCAACCAGATGCCGGTGGGAGCTACTTCAGGCGATCACAGAGCTGACCCTCTTCCTCTCCCACTGTCGACCTGCCAGACAAATGCTGGGGCTTCAAGGGTATGGCCACAGGCCCATACTTGTGGGCTCAGCCAGCCTCTCCCACAGTGTCACATCCCAGTTCCAGCACGTTCCATCTGCACTTTCACACCCACAAGGATTCCAGACCCCACTCTTGTTCCTGACTCAGCTCCTTCATTTGACTTGAATTCACTGCTTACCTGAGTTATCTAGGACAGAGACGTATGACCAGACCCTGTGTGGTGCGCTCAATACTGGAAGGAATTTTCAAACATGTCTGCAGGCTCTGGACTATGCTTTCTACACAGTTTATCTCACTTGCTCTTCACAATACTTTACCAACCACAGTTACTAGTTGCATGTTTTTAGGCTGAAAAAACTGAGCACAGAGAGATAAAGCCAGTTACCTGAGACCACAAAGCAAGAAAATCTCTGAACACACCAGCAGAGCCCTGTCTCTGTGTATAAGGCTGCCAAGTCCCTCTCTCTCAAGCACCTGTGTCTCCTGCCAGCACAGGTAACTAAGTCCAGAAGTTCTAGTACCCACCAGCGGGGATGTCAGCACCCCCAGCTCTGCCACACCTTGAGCAGGCTTCTGGGGCTCAAACAATAATAAAATATCATAAGAATAGTCGCACTTTGACAGTTTAAAAAGAACTTTAAAATAATTTTTAAAAACCAAGACAGCAGAAAGAATCATTAGACGAGAACAGCAATTAATGAAGGAGAAAACAAAGAAATGAGACTTGATTAATGAACCAAAAGAAGATACTTTGGGCAGGCACAGTTTGTCAAGCCTGTAATCAGCACTTTGGGAGGTTGGGGTGAGGGGACTGCCTGAGCCCATGGGTTCAAGACCAGCCTGGGTAACTTGGCAAGACCTCATCTCAACAATAAATCAAAAAATTAGCTGGGCATGGTAGCACATGCCTGTAGTTCTGGCTACTTGGAAGGCTGAGGCAGAAGGATTGCCTAAGCCCAGCAGGTCGACACTGGGTTGGCCATGAGCGTACCACTGCACTCCAGCCTGGGCCATGGAGTGAGAGTCCAATTCCAAAAAAAAAAACAAAAAACAGAAGATACTTTGAAAAGGCCAACAGAGCAGACAAATCACAGGCTACTCTGGTTTTATTCAAAAGAGGCAAAACACAAACAAGCAACATTTAAAATGAGAAAAGGGTGGCCAGGCACGGTGGCTTATGCCTATCATCTCAGCACTTTGGGAGGCCAGGGTGAGAGCATTGCCTGAGCCCAGGGGTTCGAGACCAGCCTGGGCAACTTGACGAGATCTCGTCTATACAATAAATAAAAAAATTAGCCGGGTGTGGTGGCCTGTCTGCAGTTCCAGCTACTTGGAAGGCTGAGGCAGAAGGATCACCTGAGTCTAGCAGAACAAGGTTGCAGTGGCCATGAGCATTCTACTGTACTCCAGCCTGGGCTTCAGAGTGAGACTCCGACTGAAAAAAAAGAAAAAAGAAAAAAGTCTAGGGCCATAAAGACCTGAAAGTAAGATAAAATATAAAATAAATAAAATGAGCAAAGAGACATAATTGCTAATTCAGTATTAAGAGAGTAGTTCAGGTTTCTACTAATACTTTTGGAACTCCAACCCAGGTGGATCACGCTCTAGGAAAATATGTATGCACTAATTCACTCCGTGATTATTGACTGAGGGTCTTCTGTCTGCCAAGTTCGGGGGCTATCGTGGTCAACAAAGCAGATGGAGTCCTTCCTGTTGTGGCTCTTTCTTTGGGGAGCAGGGTGCGGGACAGAAATAATAAAGTAAATAGCAGTTCCTATGTGCTAAGTGTTGTGAAGGAAGAGACAGGTGGCTGGGGGAACAAGAAAGGAATATGTCTCCAACACAGCAGCCAGGGGAGATGGAGCCATGCCAGTCCAGCAGGAAGGGCCAGCCAGTGCTCTGTGTGTTCAAGTTCAGCAGAAGGGAGCCACAGAGATGGCACACTCTGATGTGCATTTTAGACTCATTCTAGGTCCAAACAGAACCAAAAGAGGTGAAAAAGACCATATATCTCAATAACTATGGGAAAAATTAGGAAAATTCGTTTTTAAAAAAAGTTCTGGAAAAAAAATGGGTCCAGATGGCTTTAGAGGTGAGATCCATGAAGCCCTTGAAGAACAGGACCTCCCCCCAACGTAGATAGACCACAAAGCACACTCAAAACCATTCATTATCTCTGTTAAGGAGAGTAGCACCCAACTTATAGAGGGAAAAGCAAGCTGAAGGGTGTTGCTATATAATATGACCAAGCTCTTAGAACTCATACATGTAGAGCAATGGTTCTGCATCAGGGATGATTTTGTCCCTAGGGGTCATTTAATAGCATCTGGGGACATTCTGATCATCATGCCTGAGATGGCTGCCTCTGGCAATCAGTAGGTAGATGCCAGGGATGCTGTTAAACACCCTACAAAGGAGACACACAGGAGAGCTTCCCACAACAAATCACTCAGTCCAGAATGTCAAGGTTGAGAAACCCTGACTTAGGGAAACAATACACCTAACTCCAGATCAGATTCCATCATTCTACCACCCTGCATTCCTACTGCTGAATTCAAACATCATTTCTATGGAAAAAGTAAATTTTGAATTCCAAATAACCAACTGTAAGACTTACCTAACCCGACAGTCATGATGAAGAGAGAGAACCGCTCACTGTTCTTTCCCCAGTAGAAGTACTCTTTCAGCAGTGAGGAAAGTCAACACATTCCATCCACACCAGCCAAGGCAACGTAAGAGCAGTTCATCTACCAAAGCAAGTGTCCAGCTCATTTTCTCCTGGGACATGAGCATTCCTCTTTGACCCCGATGTGCTCTAAAGACCTGGGCTCATTGTTTTAAACTGTGCTGGAAATTTCTATAGCAGACTAGTGTGTTTAAATACTGCTTGCTTATGTCATTTATACAGTTTAAGTATGGGGAGGACTGGACTACTTTAAAAAATAGATTTTTAAAATTTTTTTATTTTAAAGATATGGAGTACAATTCAGTATTAGGTCTATAATTGGTCATTGTACTGGTAAAGTTTGGACCTCCCTTTGGTCCTCACTTTGCCTGGTTTGAGAGAAAGGACCATTATTGATGTTCTTGCCCCCCCATGCCCTCCCCCATTCCCTGGCAGTTTCCAGCAACTGCCAATTCCTGTATTATGATAAATGTTCAGAGTCCATTTATGAGTGAGAACATGTGGTACTCAGTTCTTTGTTTCTGTGATAAATCACTGAGTATTATAGATTCTAAATCCATCCAAGTTGCTGCAAAGTCCATAATTTTGTTCTTTATGGCTGCATAATATTCCATGTTATGCATGCACCACATTTTTTTTAAATCTAGTTCAGTCTTGATGGGTACCATGGTTGGTTCCATGTTTTTGCTATTATAAATAGTGCTTCAATAAACATGTGTGTGCAGGTATCTTTTTTGTAGAGTGATTTAAGTTCCTCCAGGTATATTCCCAGAAGGAGAACTGCTGGGTCGTATGGAAGGTCAATTTCTAGTTCTTTTAGGAATCACCACACTGTTTTCCATAGAGGTTGAACTAGTTTGCATTCCCACCAACAGTGTAAAAGCGTTCCCTTTTCTCTGCATCCTCGCCAGCATCAAAAAACAGATTTTTTTCATCTCTCTGCAGCTGTTCCTAAAAGAGCACTGATTTTGAAAAATGGAAGGAGAGACAAATCCATGACTTCACTTTTCTTTAGCTAACTCTCGTGACCCACTTTTCTAACCTGTTTTCTACTCCTTTACTGCAACAGCAGAGGGGAGAAAAGAGCAGCTAAGAAGACATCTGGGTCAGACAGAGCAGCCTGGGTTTACCACTCCTGGGTGTGTTCAAGACACACAAGCTATCTCCACCCTCCCCTGGCGCAGCTAAAAATGCAAATTACAGGACCAAATCGCGAGGCCTTTTCTGTAAGAGCTGGTCAGAGAAAACTCCTGGGTTCCTGCTGCTGCGTGTTGGACTCCCAGAGTACAAGGCTTACAGTAAGCCCCAGGGGGCAGAGGGCTGTGGAGGGTGGGTGGGCGAGCATCCGAAGAAAGAACAGCACTTTGGCCCTGGAGCAGATGGAACTCCTTCAGTTCGGTCTCCCACTGGAATCTGTGAGGAGACGCAAGTCACCCCCCGCCCCACCTGTCCTCTGCCTCCATCTCTCCATCCCCTCATCCCCCAAGACACCTCAGCAGAAGGTGGGCTCTCTCATCCTCTCTTTCTCTCCCCTCCATTTTCCCCATCCTTGAAGAGAGCGTCTTTCTTCTCTTCAAGATTTCTTCTGGGGAATATTTTCATCTCAAGCTTTCACACAGCCACAATTACCACTCTGTTAAAATTAAGTCTGCCAAACTCAGGACAAAAGTAAGTCATTAAATGTTTAAATAAGCATCCAGCTCAAATGTAGGAAAAGAAAACTGGTGTAATAGGATTGTGGGGTTTTCTTTTTCTTTCTTCCTAAAAAATATGTACTGGTTTATTACACAAAATACTTTAACAGATGCAAGTAACTTGTTGGATGGAGAGACACAGGGTGAGGTCTGGAAGGGTCTGGAGCACAGACGCATCTGTCCCAGGGGAGTGGGTGCCACTTCCCAGGACGTGGACGGCTCCTGCCCACCTGCCTGCTGGCCTCCCATATCCAGCCATCAGAAACTCTCCAATATCAATCCTTCCATGTTTTAGTCTTCTAATAATAATATGGATCCACATTTATTGGAAAGGAATATGTCCATGATAAACTGTCCATGATAAAATATGTCCATGATAAAATTAAGAAAGCAGATGACGAAGCAACTCTGTGGACTGTGCACGTGCTGCAGTTGAATCCATCACCTGCTTGAACACTTGTGTATGAACAGAATCACCCAACACTGATGGTGCCATCTCAGGAGTGAGATGTATGTGGCTTTTACTATCTTTTCTGTATTTTTTGAAGCTATTATAATAAATGTGTCACAATGAATATTTTTTCCATATAAAAGTTTTCATAGGAAAATAATAGTCTTACCAATGTAATGGATTGAGAACTTCAGAAAACAAAAAAACATTCACGACATTCACCAGTGTCAGCTCCCTTATTATTTATAAAACCTACAGCTGCTGTGTGCAATCACAGCATCCAAAATTCACCACTCTCATCTCCATCTTTAGCTGTCTTCACAGAAACCACGCATCTCAGACGGTCTCTCAAGTAGCTAAGCTACACAGCCACATCCTCTCAGAGTCCCTTTCAGGTTTTAGGGAAGCTTCATTCCATAGGCATAATTGATTAGCTCAGAGGCCACTGGTGATCCACTTAACCTTCAGCCCTATCCCCCACCCTTGGAGCTTGGTGGATAGGTCCCAACTCTCTAATCCTGCCTTGGTCTTCCAGGTGACCAGTCCCTTCCTGAAGACATCTGAGGGCTCTCAGTCACCAGTCAATCATCAGCATCCAAAGACATCACTGCAGATTCCAGCATTTTAGGAGTCATAGGCCAGGAAATGGACAAAGACCAAATCCATGTATCAAAATGTCACAGGCCACCCCATCTGCGCGCCCAGATCACCCACCTCAAAGACACTGCTACGTCACTAAACTCCTGGTCAGCTATTATAATCCATCTAAGCCATCCTGTGTGACTGTTTCCAGGCGAGGCTGCTGGTCTGCAGGCTCCACTCCTCCTCAGCAGGTTCCAAGCTATGCATGGCCATAGCAAACAGCTTCCTCCTCCAGGCATGGGGCAACACCGACCTGAGACAGCACGGCCTCTTGAACAGAGCTGTGGACATAGTCATGAATGTCCCTCAATTCACAGCCCATCTATTAGTCTCTTAGCTTCAGCTACATCCTCCTTCTCTCCATCAATAGCCAAACTCTTTTCCCTTAAGAAGGGATGTGAGACTGGCCACCGTGCTGGTCTAGATGGCCGGAGCAGTAAGCCCCACTAGCAGAACCTCCTCCTAGCTCCACTCACATGCCAATGGGGCAAGATTACATGGCCGTCTACCCCAAGGGCAAGGTCACATAGCTGTCCACTCCAGGGGTGAAGTTACACGGTCATCCACCCCAAGGACAAGGTTACAAGGCCATCTGCCCCAGGGGCAAGGTTACACGGCCTACCACCCCAGGGGTGAGTTTACAGGGCCATCCATCCCAGGCGACACAGCTGTATTCACACTTAGCCCCGTTCTGTAGATGCACTAGACACAGTTTATCCATCAAGCCTTGGAAACCCTGCATGTGTGGTCCTAGGGCCACCAATCAGAGGTGATTTGTGGAGGACAGAAATATGTTATCATATCCAGTTACTCCTCCCATTGTGGGAACTGCACTCACAGCAGCACCTCCCACCCCCCACTCCAGATCAAGCAGGCAAACCCGGCAGACCGTGCGGGTTGTGCCCTCAGCCCCACCACACCATGTGTGAGCACAGCCTGTGGGGGAGTACACAAATGACACTTTTTTTCCTAGGTGGTAATACTTGCTATTAGATGCTTCCCTTCATAGTTATATTTCATAATTTAAAAAAAAAGACCTTCCAGCCCTCAACACTAAAGACACTGATTTAAATATATATATATATATGAGATAGGGTTTTAATAGTTATTTTCCACAAATATAGGAATTGTTACATTATTTCTTTACTTAGTCATCTATTTTTTATGGTGTGATCAAAAGCCCAGAAGGGCTTATAGACAAGAAGTTCTAATTATTGGGTAGACTGTGGTTTTAATCAGTAGTAGGATGAAACTAATTTTAATGGTGACTTATTTTTCTCCTCAGAATTATAACCACAGCAATTACTAGTGAGGAGATAAGACCTTCTCCCTTACTCACTTGAAAATCTCTAAAGACTAGAGTTTGTCATGTGACTGATGATGATACAGGGACAGAACATAAATTATTTCTGGAATGGTAAAATACTAAATTCCTAAATGTTAAATCACAAGCAGTAAAAATGTAACTATATAAGCTTATCAAAACAGCAATCGATATTTCCATTCATTTCTTGGAATCACTAAAATAGAAATGGACTTAAATTAAGAATGAACACTGTACTGCACACAGCAGAGGTACAAATGAATTCCACTGCCCAACTCTCAAGTCTGCTGCACTGACACCTTCACTTCAGTCATCCAAACACATTTTTATTCTTTGTAGATACTGAAGTCTCGCTATGTTGCCTAGGTTGGTCTTGAATCCTGGCCTCAAGCAATACTTCTGCCTCACAAAGTGCTGGTATTACAGGTGTGAGCCTCCATACCAGCCACAGCAGAAAAGATCTTAGTGCATCACTCGGCACCAGAGGTCATAAACTTTGCTTCCCATAGAGCCAAGCTGATGAGGGAGATTACTGAAGACATCTGGATGCTTACCTTGTATGAAGGGGGTCCTTGGAGACCTGGGACAGGCAGGCCATCATCACGCCACTGGCATGACTAAGGCCATGGGGAATGCAGATCCGTGGGGACAAACACACGATTTTAGAAAGAGAAGCTAGAAGTCTGGAATTTGTTTTCATGTAAACTACTCCAGATTTTTAAGGTTACATTGGGGCAAAGAAAGCACATTTGTGACCCACCACTCTGCAACCTTCCTTTCAATTTGATGTCAGTCAATCTCGATACAAAAGACTTTGCCTACTCCTTCCTCCCCACTGGTTTTACTTTTTAATTGCCATTAACGCAGTATTTCAGATTCATTCCACTATTCTTCTCCTTTATTCTTTAAGCCCCAAAACTATCTGTGTTAGGAATGGAATGGATAGCACTGAAAAAACAATAGCATATTTTATAATATTCTATATTTTGCATGTAAATGTTGCCATCTTTAAACATGACCCTACCACAGTGGTGAATGTGGTGGTGGATTCACCCTTCACAGCAATCCACACAGAGTATTCAACAAGCACTTGGCACATGCTCAAAGTAACACTAAGCCCCTGTCCTCAGAGAGCTCCCATTCTTGCTGATGAGAAAACAATCTCAAAAACAAGGAGCAGATGATTCAAAACAGTCTCCATGCAGAACATAGTAAGAAGCCACGAAAGCGAGGTTCCAAAGGGCCTGGTCTGACTGGAAGGATCTGGACAGGTACTGAAGAAAAGAGCAAGTCATGCATGGGAGACAGATGGGGCAAAGGGCTACTCACAGGGTAGTCCACGGACCAGTGCCTGCAGCATGCAGTCAGTCACTGGCTTATGATGTAAGCACAGTAAGAGGGCAACCAGTGAGAACACTTTCTGGTATTTTGACATGTCTCCAACACACTGTAGAACAGGTCACAGGTCAGTCAGAGGACACATGACACATGTGGTGTGTGTCAGTCATGTGCAGCTGGACCATACTACCACACATGATATTTTTCTTCTTCTTTTGGGTGGTGTAGGGTCAGAGTCTCACTCTGTCACCCAGGCTGGAGTGCAGTGGCACACTCACGACCTCAACCTGCTGGGCTCAGACAATCCTTCCACCTCAGCCTTCCAAGTAGCTGGAACCACAGGCATGTGCCACTATACCTGGCTAATTTTTATTTATTTATTGTAGAGATGAGGTCTTACCAAGTTGCTCAGGCTGGTCTCGAACCTGTGGACTCAGACAATCCTCTCATCCCAGCCTCCCAAAGTGCTGAGATTATAGGCATGAGCCACCGCGCCTGGCCATGTGATATTCTCACTTGTCAACTGTCATGCAACAGAGTATAAAACCCAGAAATTTATTCCCTCAACAAGCAATTCTTCACTATAAAATTGTGGGAATTGGTTCCTGAGAAAGGGTGGAAGATTAATTAGAAAATAATAGCTTCCCTTTGCATAGAAGTTTAAAATGAATATCCTGAGCTTGCCGAAATGCCTTTGAAAAATCTTTTCAGCTGGGTTCGGTGGCTCAGCCTGTAATCACGCACCTTTGGGAGGCTGAGGTGAGTGGATTGCCTGAGACTGCGGGTTCGAGACCCACCTGGGCAGGTGAGACCTCATCTCTACAATAAATCAAAAAATTAGCCAGGTATGGTACTGTGCACCTGTAGTTCCGGCTACTCGGAAGGCTGAGGTGGAAGGATCAACGGAGTCCAGCAGGTCGAGGCTGCGGTGGCCAGGAGCGGCCACTGCACTTCAGTCTGGGCGACAGAGTGAGACTCCAACTCAAAAAAAAAAGAAAAAGAAAAATCTTTTCTTCTATCCCTGTTAGCAACCCTCAGCAAGACTGATTCTCCACCACAAATGCTAGTGGAACAAACCCTGGCACATCCGGAAGTAACACTGTGCCTTGTGGTGGCATTGCCAGTACCTCAACCTGGACTTGATATATTAAGAGTCAGGAAGCAAGCTCACCTGAGGCATCAAAACTCTAAATATGGATATAGGCGCTACCTGTTCAAAGTGTCACATGGACATACACGGGGGGGGGGTCACTAACAATCATTTAGTTGTAAGTGTAGATCAACAAAGTGTTGAATATATAATAACAATTATCTATATTAGCCACCTATACACACACTTTCAAGGAACATGTGTATAATTTACGGTGATAATTTTTGTAAATTTTTTCTGTTGTCATATGCCGTTTGTTCTAATTATTATTGGAATGTCATTTTGCCTGTTTAATATAATAATAAAAAGTCTCAGCTTTTATTTTGTATGCCTGGCTCTTATTGTGTTTTTCTAGTAATTAAAAGTATCAGTCCACAATGTATAGGGAATTAAACTTTTAAAAAAGAAAAACTAGCCCTTCTTTGAAAAATATTGATCTACCACAAAGTGCTAGAAAACCAGCCAGTTATGCAATCATGGCTTTCCCTAGGGTCATATTTCCAAAAGTCAGGATGTGTTGCTTGGTAACAGACAAGGCATTACATTTCATCAACTCAGAAGTAAGAAGTCACTACAAACTGAGCTGTTTAGAAGAGGTCTGGGACTTTGAGTCAGCATCAGCTAAGCTGGGCATAGGCTCTGCATCCCAGGCCTTACACACCTGCCAGGTGAAACAGTCCTAGCCTTGCAAGCTGTTACATATAATCATGAATTAAATAGAGCCAAAGGGACAATTATTATCCAGCAGGTACCAAGCCTGCTTCATAACTCAAGGAAATCTCAAATTCTTCCTGCTACCACTTCCACAAAACACTCACTCCCAGAAAGATACAGGGTGTCCTGAGGGCAGGACGAGCCAGTGTTCTGGGGGAAATTGCAACCTGGACGGGGCTTCCACAGCTCACTCATACAAGGCAGCACTCATCTCACAGGTAAAACTCATTCCTGACATCCCTTGGGCTAACAGAATCTTCTGAGGTAGATTTCTATAACAATATTTGAAGTTCTAAATATTCAATACTGAAGGGGTCCATTCCTTAGGAGGAGGCCTGAAATAATAACTAGCCGCCACTACGGAGAAAATATTGGGCAAGGACCACACCATTTATACTAAATCACCACGCATACAAAATAAGGGTGTTATTACCATAGTTCTGCTGAAGTCTCTGTTTAATAATAGGATGCCTTTAATAAATTTTCAACACTTAGGAATCTCCCATTTTAGCAAAGAGCAGAAATTTGGTTTAGCGCCTTGGACAAGTATCAGTGTCCAATTAGAATACATTGCTTCATTCTTACTGGAAAGACTGTAGCAGTTACCATCCATTAATCATGTGATGACATTAGAAAGTTACCTTTTACAATAAATTTCCTTAAGTGACATAAAAAGTGAGTAAATAGAACAAAAACACTAGGCAACTGATGATAGAGGCCGTACTTACAGAAGATAAAAACGTATGAAAATTGTTCTGCTAAAAATGGACACAGTCAATCATCCCAACCCTGATCCAGCATCCTCAGAGCTTCAGGACACAGTGGCTCACTTACTAGCACCTGTGGAGGCAGCTACTGCTACACAGTTAACAGCTATTGCTACACTGCCTGTGGTGCCTGCAGCATGTCATCCCTTGAGGGCCACCCAGGCGTCACCAGGGCAGGCCCCGCAGGACATCCTGCCACATGAACCTTTCTCCCCCAGTCCCTTCAAGAGGAAGTATGCAGTCTCCCATGAATATCTTTTAATATTCAAGTTCACCATATTCTAGCAACAGGTAATGGAAGGGAAGGCAGGAATGCTTGGTACACATCTGGGGCAAGAGGAAGAAAGATGGAAATCTGTAACACTGACACTGCCATAGACTCGTGGACTGCGTTCTCCTTTCTCTGGTTTTCAATTTGTGTAATGCTGCCACAGGCATCTCATAATCCAAAAATATGATTTTAAAAAACATATATATAAAATAAACAACCAAAATATAAAAACAACAGAAGTACTAGGCAGAGGCATCTGCATCTGCCAAGGTGAGAAGTGGGTCCCTGAAGCCCAGGTATAAGCCAAGCTGGACAGGACTGCTGTGCAACCAGCCCACGCCTAGGCTTTAGAGTCCCTTCCTCCCCAGCCTTCCTCCTCAGAGGCTCCAGAGGACCCTACACTACTCTGCCATGCCCACTTCCCCAGAACTGGAGAGTGGGCCTCAGTTCAGGATTGCTTTCTCCACCCCATCCGGCCTCCTCTCCACCTCGCGGTCTCATCCCCAGTCTCTCCACCACCAGTCCCAGGGTCCCAGGTGTCAGCATCTGTCAGGACTACGGGCAGCACCTTGAGAGCCGGGACATGTCCCTTCTGTGTCCCTCATGCCCTGGCAGAGCTTAGCACTGAAGCGCCCAAGAGGTGTCTGCTCCAGGATTGGAGCTGTGTCCCTTGACAGCTCTTTCCAAATAGTGCATCTGCTGTCGACAACAGTCACTCTGTGTGTAAATGCTTCAGACATCAGCTTGCCCCTGTCACTTTAGGCTCTCTATGTATCCATCGCTATCCCCAAAGCAGATTAGGATACAGAACAGAAGGAAGCTGAGCAGCACGTCTGACCTCAGCCTCAAGGGAGGTGGCAGAGTCAGGACTGTCCACCCTTATTGAAGCTGACTTCCCACCCACCCTGTTCCCCTCCACAGATTCACCAAAGAGCAGATGTGCAAAGCTACTGTCACCAATTTCTCACATAGTGGCACATCTTTCAACAACTAACAAAAAACAAATAAATCAGTCAAAATGAACAGAATCACAGGCTGTCAGACTGCTCCTGCTGTGATCCCAGCAAGGTTGTCAGTCTACACGCTGAAGATCTGAATACCCTCTCACTCCTCAGAAACACACATGTGTGAAATTCCATAATAAAGTCTGCTTAAACCAAAGTAACACTTTAAAGGAGGACACTTTTTATTTTCTTGCCATTCAGCTCCTAAAATCAGTCCAGTCCACCCTGAGGTAAAAAGGCAAAAGCTTCCCAGAAACAGTCGTGGAAAGATAAATGCAGACTCACAACTGCAAGTATTTCTGGCATGTCACTCTGTTGCTAGGAGTCCCACAAGTAATTAGATTTATGGGAAAAATTATGCTTAAGCCAAGAAAATAAGTGATGGGAATTACATGAATTGGCCATTATTTACTTTTTATGCCTTATTTTCCAAATTTCTTACAAGTGAACAAAGGTACTATTTATTATAATTAGGGTGGACAATGCTATAAATTGTAAACAGTACTAAGGATTTCCTTTCAATAATCTATGCCACATACTGAAACCTAAATTGAACTTGTACACAGCCAAGTGTCACATTACCTGGAATTTACTTTAAAATACCATGGCAGGGCCACGTCAACCATAGGTGTTAGTTTCACCTCCACCCTAATTGGGACTCCTTTAGGGGTGGTCAACTGACACTGACTCAGAAGCACCACACTCCAGGGGACAGTGACCTTTCCCTCCCATCAGCACTGGCAGTTTTGACCACAGATGTTGTAGATGTTAGAGACAAGTTCTCCTTGGTGAAACCATCAGGGATTAAGATGTGTGAACTGACTCCTTCCATGAACGTGGCACAAAACTCTAATGACTAAATGCAATGTGCTCTCCTGGATTTGATTTGAAAAGTGAAAAAGGACATGAGTTTAGTTAATAGTGATGTACCTACACTGATTTCTTAGTTTTGACAAATATACCACAGTAATGTACAAGGTTAACAAAAGAGGAAACCAGGTATATGAAAAAGAGGAAAGCGCGTATGAAAATTTAAAGGACAAAAAGACCAAGATGGATTCGACATAGCCAAAGAACAGTCATTTTAGCATTGCTCAGCTTTGTCATGCTTTTTAGCAGCTCACTTTAATCTACCCCCTAATCATTAGCCAAGGACAGAATCATTTTCCCAGAGACAGGTATTGATAATTTATAATCCCCTGCCCCAAGGCTGCTTTGTACTATTTAGTTTTCTACTCCAAGTTTGTCTTTTAGCCATAAAGAACCAGCATCACCTATGTGACACAGAGAGACCCCATCACCATGGCAACAGTCAAGTGACTAACCCACACATCTGCCTATCGTTCATGATCATGAAGTCAGTACCTGCACTTACCTGTCCCTTCATGATGATGTAAAACAGACCCCACCAATCACCTTAATGACCTCAAAAGCATTTAACCTAAGCAGCTAGGCTGCCTTGCTTCTCTGTAAGCTTTGACCCTCTCCCCAATCTGGGGAAGAGGATTCTCCTTCTCTCTCTCTCTCTCTCTCTCTCTTATCTACTTTCTAAATAAACCATATTTTCCCATCTAATTTCTGCGCAATTCTTTTCATCTTTCCCGTGGTACCAGCTCAGCACACTGACCCACTGACATTTTTAGAGATCTAGCAAAAACTCTGTATTATCTTTGCAGTTTTTCTGTAAACCACAAATTAATACCAAAAAAATCGAGTGTGCCTGGTAGACTGTACTATTAAGACTAGCATCTTAGACTTGATGCTTAAAGACCCTGCTGAGGCAGGGTAGTCAGTGTAGGTTAGACATAGATCCATAAATTTCTTGTAGGCAGTTTTTAGTTTAAAATACAGAAGCCAGCTGGAATGTGGACTCAGTGTGGAGCTGCCAGTCTGCCCCACCCCCTCAGCTCATCAAAAGAAAAGCCCATCAGGATGTAGAAATGGTGCTGACCAACCTTTCAGTTCATGGTTTAGCATATTAATCACTAAAAATCTTTCAGGTAAAGGCAAAGGCTCAGACTCACCCCTTAGCTCATCAAGGGTACAGAAATGATCATCAGAACACCTATTCACTCATCAACTAGCATATTTACAAAGTCTGGCAAGTCTCCTGTCAAAATCTGAGTTCTGGGGAAAGGCCACACCCTTGCTCCTCAGAGGCAGAGAAATGGTAATCTCTCTGTAGGGGATGCCTGTACTCCATCCTCTTTAGCATGATAATTATTGTGAAAATACATCAACCCTTTTGTCAAAAGCAAAAACATGGTCTTTCTCCAAGAAGCCTGTGCAGAGACACGTTTTTCTATATCGCTTTCCTCTCTCTCTCTACTAGATTCTGTTTTAAAACTTAAAAATTCTGTTTAAAACTCTGCAGATGGAGCAGGATGGTGAGGCTCACTTTAATCTACCCAGGCCACTGCAGGAAAGCTGGGCGTCCACGCAAGGATCCTGCTGGGGTCTCTCTTCAGGGATGACATCATCTGTTCACCTCCTTGTCTTCAAGGACCACCTCCTCTTGATGTCAAGCTGCTGTCGGGGTGCCTGCTGCTCACCTACACCTTACGAGGGCTCTAGAACACAGTTTCCTGGATCCCACCAGCATACAAAGTAGCCACCAGCAGATTCTCAGGACCAGGATAACGAGAGACAAAGAGGACCAGAACAGACCAGCCAGCTGTCCCTCTTGGCTACAGACTTAAACCAGTGCCCTAGTGGGGGCACTGGTCACTAACCCCTGACCTGTGCTATGCTCATGCCTTGACTCTATCAGCACTTTCAGTCTCTGCTGATGTAAACTGCTAGCAAACTGGAGTGTGTCCCTTCCCAAGGGGGTATCAGTCTTCTGCAACTGACTCTGTCATGGTCCTTAGGATGTCCTGTATGGAAGGACCCTTTGGGAACCTCTCAGGAGTGGGGTCTGGGTCAGGGGCCTGGCCAGCACC
The DNA here is from genome assembly GCF_000164805.1 of Carlito syrichta. Lineage (NCBI taxonomy): Eukaryota > Metazoa > Chordata > Mammalia > Primates > Tarsiidae > Carlito > Carlito syrichta. The sequence goes on along the minus strand of NW_007250951.1, from coordinate 74,861 downwards.
TCACTGGTAATTCCAAGGCACTAGTGGCTTCTGGAATCAGCATGCTCCCAGTGAAGGTATGCCTCACCTCTGTTGAGCTCTGCCTGTCCTCTTCTGGGGAACAAGGGTGAGAGGAGCAACCCCCTAGGGTTGTTGTGAGAATTAAGTGAGGACCAGCAGCCTCAGACAGGGTCTGGCATAGAGGAGGCAGTCAGCAAATATTTGTTGAAAAGGTCTGGCAGGTTGGCCAGTTCCCTCTCACTGGTCTTACTGTGCTATTTGTTGCTCCCAACAGCTCTCCTGATAGCCCCTATCCATGAGCTTTCCTCGCAGTAGGCAAGGGATCTGCAGAGATGGCCATCAGGATGGCTGACTCAAGTAAGGACACACATTATGCCTGTGGTGATTTCCAGAGCACTTTCTATGTGCCGTTTCCATGTGACGTGTATTTCAATGAGGCAGTCTAGTGTACAGATGAGGGTGCATTTGGTATTGATTCGTGTCATTTTTAAAAGTGAGTGGGAATTGAAGACCCTGTTCTATGGTATAGTACTTAACATTTTCAATAAGGATGCTGGAGCTGGAGGAGTATAAGTATTCTGTCATATTGCTGGCAAGAAACAGGATCAGAGTTGGACCCTGGGTGCCACTGTAGCTGCCCTGAATCCCTGTTCCCCCTGGCCCCAGAAGAACCCTTTTATTTCAAATCAAACATTTGACAAAGGCAAATATGTGAAATCCCAGCTGCCCAGGGTGGTCTTGGGGGTCTGGGTGGCCCCAATGCTGGTACTATGTGCTGGCATCACCTCTTAATAATGGTGTGACCTTAAACAAGTCGCTTAATTTCTCCAAGTTTCAATTCCTTTCATGGTCTAAATGGGGGTTAAAACACCTACACACAAACACACACACATGTGTACCCACTCCTCAGGGCACTTTTCAAGTCCAGATGATGCAACTGCTATGAAAGTGCTTTGTAAGTTGCTGTGAAAATTGCAAAATGCTTAAACACCTGAGGTTGTCCCTGACGGTCCCCACGTCCAGCCCTATTATCCCTCAGCCAGCACCCAGTAGGTGCTGTGTGTTTGTGCCCAGTAAATATGTTCCAGAATAAATAAAAACAAGTGAATTAAAAAAAAAAAAACTTGGCTGGTCACTCTGAAATTCCTTTCAGTAATGAATCAAAGAACTCATGAGCATTGCGCTACACCCCACCCAGCAACATGACCTCTAGTATCTGTTCCAATAGATTTGTGTCTACCCAACCCTAGATAAGTCTTCCTGCAAGAACACTGTTGCAATTACCCCAGGTAAAACTACCCTGTAAGGTGCATCTAAAGAGCACCTAGAAGGACAGATAGCAAGGAGCTTACAAAACAGTCTGTATCTTGTTTTGCATTCTTGCTAAATAGACATATTTATGCGCAATGGAATGAAGTCTACAAATTGCTCTCACTATGATCTGGTAAGAAAGTTACCCCTAACTACTGGAAGTTAGAAATGTTTACCAACCAAAGAGCCTGATAGTCATGCATAACCAAAATATCTTTGATCGGTTTGTAATACAATATTCAAAACATTTTTCAGGCTGGCACAGTGGCTCATGCCTATAATCCCAGCACTTTGGGAGGCCGAGGTGAGAGGACTGCCTGAGCCTATGGCTTCGAGACCAGCCTGGGCAACTTGGCGAGACCTCATCTCTACAAAAAATTAACTGGTTGTGGTAGTGTGTGTCTGTAATTCCAGTTTCTTGGAAGGTTGAGGCGGAAGGATCTCCTGAACCCAGCAGGACAAGGCTGCGGTGGCCGTGACCATGCCACTGCACTCCAGCCTGGGCAACAGAGACTCCAACTCAAAAAAAAAAAAAAAAAAGAGAGAGAAAACATTTTTCAACTGAAACCTTTAATGACTGACATGTATCAACATCCCATGTAAAGCAGGACAGCTGACAAGGAGACAGCCCAGTTGGGGGGTAATGGTCAATCTAGTCAACAATACTGATCAGTTCATATGGAAGGAAATGATAGCATAAGAATTCCCACTTGTAAGACAAATTATATATAAGGTCAGAGAAAATACTCTGTGAGCATGAGAAAGCCGACTAAAGCAGTATGGTGTCAGGACATATGGAAGGGAGCTGGGAACACACCCTGCCAGAACCAAGTGGCCTTGTGGCATTAACACTGGGGGAAGGCTCGGGCCAAAAGGAAATCTTCTTGCATGTCATTTTCTCAACAAGCTCCTAGAAGACAATATCATTCATTCCACATATGAAGGCTCAGAGCTCTTGTGCAGGTAAAGCGGTGACAACAGGCTGGGCTCAGAAACCTGGCAAGTGGTGGGACCAGCCTCACACCCAGGCTCCTACTCCAAAGCATTCCCCAGCCCTGTGACCTTTCTTGTATTTCATTTGCACATTGAAAAGTAAACACCAAAGCTAGGAGTGGTGGCTCATGCTTGCAATCCCAGCACTTTGGGAGGTGGAGGTGAGAGGATTGCCTGAATCCAGGACTTCAAGACTAGCCTGAGCAACTTGGTGAAACCTCGTCTCTACAATAAATCAAAACATTAACTGGGCATGGTGGTGCACGCCTGTGGTTCCAGCTACTTGGAAAAGGCTGAGGCAGAACGATTGCCTGAGCCCAGCAGATCGAGCCTGTAGTGGCCATGGGCGTGCCTGGGCAACAGAGTGCAACTCCTACTCAAAAAAAACCAAAATTTAAAAAATTTTTTAAAAAAAGGAAGAAAAGTAAGCACCAGAAGGAAAAGCTGAGCATCACTCGTCAAATCATCACTGACTTTATACAGAAAACTTCCAACATGGGCTAGGTATAAATAAATTTCCTCTCAATAATACCTCAAAGGGCAACCCCTTCAGGTCCCCACCCACTGTGGGAGCTTTTCTGTCCTCTCAATAAATCCTGCTTTAAAAAAAAAAAAAAGTGTCAGAAACCTACATGTGAATAGTAGCCCAACACTCGAACACCTTCACTCCCAGTCAGCCGCTGGGTCTGCACGACAGACTGACTCACCGGAATCACACTCAGGGTCTGAGGCAAAGCAGAGACATGTGAATCCAGGAAAATCTCCCGTGTCAGATTTTATCTTGCCTTGAGTGATTTGAAACAGTATTTTTTTCTCAAAACAAAAGATACATTACAAAGCAGAATACTAGATCTGCATAAATTTGAAAGATAAAGCATTTCTGAGAAACTTCGAACTTTAGCAAAACACTTTGAAGAACACTCAAAGCCCCTGGAATTGACAAGTACTCTCCTAGAAACAGTTCAGTTAACACTTCTGAAAAACATATTAAGTGATTTTTATGTCCTGGTTAAAAATTTATATGCAGTTATGCAAATTCATGCTTAAAAAAAGTTCACAGACTTGAAGACTATCAGATTTTCATTTTGAATGTTTCCACACTTAAAAATATAATGATAAGGGTTTCTTAATTTTTTGCTTATAAAGCCCATTAAAGATTGAGTGACTTGCTTTCCTCCCAAAGCTTCATTTTCTCTTCTGGAAAATTAGTCCCTGGCAAGAGCTCAAAAGATGATGCTGAGGGAATGGCAACTATAATGGGGGAGGAGGAGGTGTCTCTGATTGGTACTCCTTATTCACCAATAGACCATTTGGGCCATTACATAATACACCAAATTCCTCCTAAATAAACATGATGTAGACTTTTAAAGATATTTCTTTAATGATTCAAAGCCATTAATGTGTAATACATTGCCAAGCATTTAATAATTAATTAAACATTTAGTTAACATCGGTACCCACATTATTGGAAATTGACTAATGGAAAGCACAATCCATATATTATTTTTTAATGGCATAAATTAAATCACATGGAAGCAACATTACCACTATCTTGTTCTCCACATGGGAGGTAGTACACATTAGGCCTCCTCCACATAAAAATGATTTGTTTCCTGAAGCAACCAAAACTAGTAGATGTTCAAAGTGAGTGCAGAAAATCAGTGACAGAAATACCAGGACTAGAATGGGCATCACAAACCCAGGCTCCACCAACCAGAACACGGTGCCCCTTCACAAAGCAAAACAAAAGCCAAACAAGACAAAACAAAAAAGGAAGGCTGTTCTATTGTGCACACCCAAGGCCTGTCCGCACATCACTGAGACATTGTTCTGCCCATTCTCCCTCCGAGCAGTCAGTGATGTGGTCATGCCTGATTCTCATGAAAGCAAGTGGAGGGAGAAGTCCACATTCCTAAAACTTGTCATTCCACAGAATTCCAAATTCACCACTTAGATGTTCTATTCAAAGACTTGGTAACAATGCATACGAGAGGCCAAGGATCTGGAAACTTGGAGGTCTTCTCTGAGTTGTGTTAGTGAAATGCCCCCAAAACTGCCCAATGAGACTCCATTGATCTGTACAGGGAGTTGCAGTTACCCCAAGCCAGGACAGTAAGCTGACTAATGAGAGCAATTCTGGCCTTGACACACGAATTGAACAAGGCTGAGGGTTATAACCACAAGCAGAACCCACACCAGAGGGAATCAATGTTCCTACACATAATTAAACTGCAACATTTTTGACAGAAGAATGTTCTGGCGCTGCCAGAGCAAAAGCATCCTTCTAAGCACTTGAAGAACTATTGACCACTGGGGATTTCCATCAGTGATCAAAAAGGATGTGTTGTAAGGGGAGTGTGATAATATTCCCAGAAGGAAAAACACTTGTTGCCATCTCCCTCCACATGTTGGTGACTGACTCAATTTATTCAGTAACAGGAACTCACACAAGTTATTAGAAATACATTTATTATTAAAAGAGAGCCCGGGTAGATTCTGGTCTTTCTTCCACTAATTCTGTGATCTTGAGCAAGTCACAACCCCCCTGAACTTTATTTCTTTATCTGTCAAATGGGAATAATACCATCAAGCCAGGCTCAAAGGGCTATAAGGATAAAAAAAGAACTTAACAGAGAAATATGCTAGAAAAAATAGACATAAATCATGCTCCTCCTTCTGTGAGTGCTGGAGTGCAGGTGTGGGACAGCCTAACCACAGCCGTAAGGGTGAACAACACTGCACTTAGAACCTACAGCTTGGAAAGTCCCTAACTGACCAAGAAAAGCAACTCTACCTGGCCACCAGTCTACTTACACTGGAACTGTCACATGATAAATATCTCTGTTCTTTTGGTCACTCTTTGATTGGATATCTTTGTTATGTCAGCCTACCCTAACCAATGCAGTTGTTCATAGAGGTCACAAATGAACCTTAGGCAAACCAAAACCTACTCACCGACCTGTTTTGTTTGGCCCTAGCAATGTTTTTCTACACATTTTGTGGTATGTTTGCTTAATTTTTATTTAGATGTCAACAATTTAAAATTATAAGCATTCGTTTCAAAATCCAAGATTCTTTAAAAGAAGGAAAAAGTCAGAAGACCTGGCAACAAAGAATGATTTACAAATAGCAATCTTTGCCTGGGACAAAACAGCCTTTCCCCCTTGAGAGGGGTCATGTGCTACATAGTTTCCCAAAGCCTCTCACGCTTACAGAAGGTCTACTTTACTTGGTATTCCTGTTCTAAGCAAGCCCTGGCAAAAATTTGACATTGCAACCTTCATTAAATAACCATGTGGACACTTAGAATTCTTGGGATTCATATAATGTTATGCAGTTCAGGCCCTGACAGCAGTAGATTAAAATAGTTCCTTTCTATCAAACCCCTCAGAGCTCTGCCTGATAACTTGGGTATGCCTTCTGGACAACCATGCTCCAGAGTCCAGACCACTGCATCCTCTCTTACTCGAATGGCAGCAATAGCCCAGCGGACCCCCAATCTCCAGTCTTGCCCATCCATTAGCTCATTGCATTAAACTAATACCTCCTTTCTAAACTGAAAGTTTAATTCCCTCTTTTCCAGTGGTTTCATGTTTACCTTTTTTTTTTTTTTTGAGTTGGAGTCTCACTCTGTCACCCAGTCTGGAGTGCAGTGGCATGCTCACGGCCACCGCAACCTGAACCTGCTGGGCTCAGATGATCCTTTCACCTCAGCCTTCCAAGTAGCTACAGCCACAGGCATGCACCACCATGCCTGGCTAGTTTTTTGATTGATTGCAGAGACCAGGTCTTGCCACGTTGCTTGGGCTGGTCTCAAACCCCTGAGCTCAGGCAATCCTCTCGCCTCCGCCTCCCAAAGTGCTGTGATATAGGCGTGAGCCATCGTGCCCAGCCTTTCACGTTTACCTTTAGATAAATCCTAAACTCCTTCGCAAGGTTGGTGAGCCATCTTGTCATTTACTTTAATATAGAATGAGACAGCTATTGTTATTTATAAGCAAGGATAGTTAGCTAGCCATTCAAGCTCCCTAATCAGGAATTCACTCATGTGGGCATTGCAAAGACCCTGTTCAAAGTCCCCCCTCTGCAAGCCGACACGTCTCAGAGGGAAATCCACTTCTGGCTTACTCGTGTCATTGTGATTTATGGTTTCCTTGTGACGGCACCTTAAATGACACCCTGCCAAGACGCCCCATGTTTTCCACTCTCTCGCTGTAAAATCCTGGTGCAAGCCCCTCCTTCTGCCTAGAGCCCCTCAACCCCACCTTCACCTAGCTGACCTCCCTCTCAGCTCTCACTTTCAGCCCTGAGCCTGGACTCCACTCCCTTGACAGCACTCCAGCAGCTGCTTCCCTCTGTCATTATCCTTTCAGGAGCCAGAAATTCATCAGTTAACACAAGGGAGGCCAGGAAAAAAGCTTCCTTGGAAAACGGGCCATCAACACAGAAGGGTGCAGGTCCACGATGACCTTTAAGAGCAGAGCAGCCTACCCATGACTTGTTGACAACCAAGGCTACCTCAGGAGAGGAAATGCATTTCTGCCTTACTTCATCTACTGTAATTTGGAGTGCCACTGCTAGGGTAGCCCACCTTACCTTAGGTACCTTAACAGCTCCACTTATCACACAAAATGTTCTTCAGGAAGGTGAAGAGGACACACTCTCTCACCTCCAAGCCTTTGCACATCCTGCTGTTCTCTATGCCTGGAAATCTTTACCACCCCCTAGTGTTGACCTAGCCAATATTTGAGCCTCTGGATCACTCCTTAAAACTCACTTCTCAGCGAGATGCTCCCTGACTGTAAAGGCCCTTAGATCCCTAACGTGGACTCCAATAGAGGACCCTATACCCCTTCACCACTTCATCAACATATCTCATGGCCCTTCACTTGCTAATGGTCTTCTAACTCAGAAGCACAGCAGGTTTGTGGTTCCAACCACTTGGAAGGCTGAGGCGGAAGGATCACCTGAGCCCAGCAGGTTAAGGCTGTGGTAGCTGTGAGCATGCTACTGCACTCCAGCCTGGGTGACAGAGTGAGTCGCTGATTAATAAAAAGAAAAAAAAAGAAAAAGCAGCACTGCAGGCTTCTTGAGGGAAGAGGCCACACCTCTCTCGTTCACTGCTGCATGGGCAGTTCTTAGCAACGGGCCTACACAAGGCTGGCATCTCTCATTATGGCCACCCAGAGCACATTATTCTGATCACAATGACACCTGGTGAGAGCTTGTCCACTACCCTGCTGTAATCTCTGTTTATCCCCATATTTTATTTTACTTGTAGTAACACTCATAAGGAGAAGGAGAAGAACAGAGAGGGGAAAAGAAGATGAGGAAGGAGGCAGAATAGATGAGTATGTATAATGTAGCAGGGCTTCTTGAGCCCTTCTGCCCAGGCTGCCTCCCAAATGTCTTTTTTTATTTTTATTTTTTAAGTTGGAGTCTCACTCCATCGTCCAGGCTGAAGTACAATGGCATGCTCACGACCATCCCAGTGTCGACCTGCTGGGCTCAGGAGATCCTTTTGCCTCAGCCTTCCAAGTAGCTGGAACTACAGGAGTACGCTACTATACCTGGCTAACTTTTTTATTTATTGTAGAGATGAGGTCTCACCAAGTTGCCCAGGCTGTTATCCAACCCGTAGGTTCAGGCAATACCCTTACCTTATCCTCTCAAAGTGCTGGGATTACAGGTTTGAGCCACCATGCCTGGTCCCAAAATGTCTTATTAAGAATGTATGCAATTTTTGAATATCAATTATACTTTAATAAAGCTGTTTTTTTTTTTTAAAGAAAGAAAGAAAACACCTTTGCCAGGCACAGTAGTTCATGCCTGTAATCCCAGCACTTTGGAAGGCAGAGGCAAGAGGATTGCCAGAGTCCAAGGGTTCAAGACCAGTCTGGGCAACTTGGTGAGACATGGTCTTCACAATAAATCAAAAAAATTAGCTGGACATGGTGGCATGCACCTGTAGTTCCAGCTGTTTGAAAGGATGAGGTGGAAGGATCACCTGAGATCAGCAGGTCAAGGCTGCAGTGGCCACAAGCATGCCCCTGCACTCCAGCCTGGGGAACAGAGTGAGAGTCCTACTCAAAAAAAAAAAAAAAAAAAGAAAGAAAGAAAAAAGAAAACACCTTTGAGCTACTTGGGGAAGAAGAAATTGTTTCTTCAGTTGTAACATTTTGCAAGTCCACAGCATGGCAATTTTCTGGTGTCAAGCCCCATGGAGTGCCCTCTCATCATCTTTCCCTAAACAGGACTTCAATGGCATCTTAGACCTACTTGTTTCAAGATCACAACAGATGCTCAGCCATTGTGTTTTAATTCCTTCTGGCAACTAGGAATCAACCAGCTGATCTCTTGGTGAACTTATAATGCTATAAAAATGTTCAAATGGCCGGGCTCGGTGGCTCAGCCTGTAATCCCGCGCCTTTGGGAGGCTGAGGTGAGTGGATTGCCTGAGCCCGCGGGTTCGAGACCCGCCTGGGCAGTGAGACCTCATCTCTACAATAAATCAAAAAATCAGCCGGGCGTGGTAGCGCATGCCTGTAATTCCGCTACTCGGAAGGCTGAGGCGGAAGGATCGCTGAAGCCCAGCAGGCGAGGCTGCGGTGGCTGGAAGCGGCCACTGCACTCCAGTCTGGGCGACCGAGTAAGACTCCAACTCAAAAAAAAAAAAAAAAAGTTCAAATGGAGGTCACTTTAACCCCTGTAAAGAATGGCCTCTGTCTGCTTCCAACACTAAGTGTTTAGCACATTCAGGTCTATTACTGAAGTAAAACATTCTAATGCCCTTTCCACAGCAAGGAGCAACCTCAACCATCCCAGATGAGCCTTGCCATTTGAATCACAGCAGTGGAGAGACAACTCTTCTTTTTCTTTTATCTTGTGCCTCTCATTCCTTTCTCTCCTCTCCTGCCTCCCCACCAATGTGCAGTCTGCCAAATAGAAGACCTTCTATTCCTTAATCTCAGCAAAATGAGGTGTCCTTGTCCATGACACCAGAAAAGGAGCACACAGGTATAATTTCAGTCTTGGTGTTCCACAAGCAATGTGTCTAACTAGGCAAGTGGCTCTTACTGTCACTTTAAACAAGACTGACTTTTTCCTGACTCAATTTATCTCACCATTGACAGTTTTGAGTAAGGCTGGATCCCAGGCTTTAGTTAAGTGCATCAGATGAAAACTTTACAATCACTTCCATTTTACTTTGCATCAAAAACAAGAAACCAAATTTCGCTTGGGACAAAAACATAATACTACCTTGTAGCAAGTAACTGTTCTACATAACAAACATCCTCATCTCCTGAGCCATCTGACCCAGTGTACCTGCTGCTTAGGCACCATACATGAGCTGGCAGAGGCTGCAGGTCTGATGTTCTATTACTGCTCCCTGAATCACGGTTGGACACTCTTCCCAGAAGCCCGGTTTCATTTGCTTTTACTGATAAAATGTGTCTTCTAAGAAGTCCCAACTTTACAGAACCTGTAGCATCCTTTGCAATCTGTTTTTCATAATTATATTTTGCACATGTGTTTCCTGACCACAGGAAAGCTTCAGTCTGGCTATCAGTGAGTCTCTGGGGTGTGTGGGGTCTTCCAAACTTGGGCAGCATGAAATCTTCTTTCTGCTTTGTTCTTAAACCATGCGGTTCTTCTCTTGACTGCTCATCTGCCAGCATTAACAAACAGGTCATAAATCATGAGCAGCAACAGACTAGGATCTCAGCTCTGTGAGTGTGAGGCAGCAGGGAGGGGTTGTTACTGTCTCCTCTTTAATAACACATGACCCAAGGACCATAGACAACCCTTTTCAATCCAGACATGAGAACAGCAGTTGAAACAATGGTGAAATCCTCTCGTGTCCCGATGCTTCATCAGTCTCTCAGAAACACCAAGGGAGAGTCTGCATATTTCGGCAAATGCAGGCCAGCTGCAGTGATATAGGAAGGAGCACTGGGTGCTGAGAAATAAATTTTTCAAAGAACTAAAAGTAGCTCCCAAGAACCTGCCTAACACACGCGTCTGCCACAGCCTCAGCCACGTTTCCATGGTGGCTCTGCTAAGAAACAAGATGGTGCCTGCTGTGCCCATGCAGTGGCTTCCCCAGGCCTAGCAGGACTGACTAGAACGAGCATGATTGGGGTCAACCACAAGCCTGAGACACAAAGGTCAAGTGCTATTTCAATTGCCACATTGCTCTCCACATCTCAATGGAGAAATCTTTTAGACGACAAATACTTATCTAACAAAGTGGCTAACTCCCCAGTCAATATATATCCCCTTCAATTTATCCTGATTCACACAACAAGTTGACTAGGAAGAAAACAAACTGTCAATATAACAACAACAACAACAACCACTCTCCTTCAAGTGCTAAAAAAAGTCAGGCCCTAAAACGTTGTATGGAAAGCTTCATCAGTTTCCTTTCTCACAACACTGACACAGGAAGGAAAATAGATGTCCCAGTTTGTGAAAATCAATGCTGCATTCATAAAGTTGGCAAAGACTCCAATGGAAGAAACTCAAAATCCAGATCAGCACTACACGAGGAGGGCTGGTCCTTGCAGCCACTGCGGGAAATGCAAACTGTTTATCAAGCTCATTTGCTGTTTCTTATGTGCTGCTGTCTAAAGAATGCAGAGAGAAGGACAAGATTCCAAACATATCGATGTTTCGAAATGCCATACTGTACCACATCAAACTGACATGCCACGTTAGAGTGCGAGCTTGGTGTGATGCCTCGCACGTCATACTGAGAGATGAAGAGGTGGGCTGCGGGCCAGTCACAGGCAGCCTCAGGGTAACTCCAGCCTCGAGCATGCTGCTCTAGAGGCTCTAAATGAGAAGGCTCATTGAACCCTGCCCGCACACTCCGCCTTTCTGGGTTGAGTGTCTTCGAAGGACAGCCCTACCTAGGTGTACAATAGTCCTGGCAACTCCTTCTCCACCACCACCCTACCCCCCATCCCCAGGTACCACAGTACCTTGGAAACACAGAGGCGCTGTGAGTTCAACAGTAGCAGAAGCAAAGTTAGAGAAAACAGAAACAGTTCAGAAGAGCAGACCTCAAGGACAAACTGCCATAAATCCTCTCACATTGCCCCTTCACTTTTGTTCAGAGTATTTGAAATTGCTCATTTCCAGATGCCACATTGCCTCAGATGCCATCCATCAGAACTCTGAGTTAACAAGTCTTAATTGCTAGCCACCTCCAAGGGCTCACTAGACGGTGAACAATCATCAGAATGCCTTCCACTGTAATATCTGTCAAAGAACAACTAAAAGAGGAGAAAAAGAATTGATCGAGGCTCAATAACTTGGGAGCATTTAACAATCTGGAAAGATAACGTGGGCCCTCAGGACCTAGATGGTGCCCTAAAGGCTAAGGTTTCAGGAAAGAAACACCTGTTTTTCTAAATAGCCAAGAGTAGATATGGTAGACATTGACCAAGTTGATAGTTAACAGATCTTGTGGACTAGCAACAGATCTAAGGACAAATTGATGCTCCTGTAAAATGCATGGGACCCTCCGGCTTTGCTCAGTTTGAATTAATTAGTTTTCCTGGAACACTTGGGTGCATGGTCTGGCACTCTAAACAGTGACAGCTGTGGCAACACTCTGCAAAAGGGACCACTGTAAGGACACAGGACCTCATGTGAGAGCTGATAGAAAGATAGAAACATCAGCTGGCATCTGCTGTCCAGAGCATGTGTCTAAAGCCCACACATCTTAAATGTTGGTGTGCTCAGCCTCACAAAACCTCTACTGCCCTTGTACCTATGCCCTTACCAACTTCTACATTCTTCTACTGATAAGCAGGAAGAGAAGCAATAATTTTTTTTCTTAATAACCAAGATTAGAGTTCTCCATTTTGTTCTAGGCCGCCTTGTAGGATTCACCTCCAGCCTGAAGGAGAGAGAGAGAGAGATGATGCATCTCCAAGAGTCTCCAAGGGTCCCACAGCAGATCACCTTCAGGAGTACATACTCCGTGTTCTGGACTAGGGGCTGAGAGCTGCAGGCCAACAATCCCACCATTAATCTACCAAATAGCTATTGTACTACACAAATAAGCAAATATCCACACACCATGGTAGAAGTCATTGCAATCATCTGACCTCTGATGACTGCAATAGAGTCAGTGTCTTTTTGGGAGACCAACACCAACAGCTGTAACCAAACAAGTCCAGAGATCCCAAAATACTAGGAACACACACCACCACATTTCACAGCATGATGACCTAACTTCAAATGCAGAGGCCAGGAAAGGTGGGATTTGTCAAAGGAAGGGAGGGGGCAAGACCAATTCCCTTCTGTCCAGTTTCGCCGCAAATCATTCCCACCCTAGGAAGCAGGAGGAAACTGCTCTTCTCCTTCCTCCTTCCCCTCCATATCACTCCCTCTTGGTCTTAGGAAAGCACAGTTCAGTGCCATATGGGGTGCAATGGCTTCAGTGAAAACTCTGAACACCTAAACACAACAATCGAGCCTTCAGGAGCTCATGCTTCTGGACCCAACAAAAAACTGTGTATGTGTACGGCAGGGTGAGAATGAGCTGTGTATGTGTAGGGCAGGGTGGGGTGAAGAGGTGGAAGGTTCTGGAAGGACAGTGACAGGTCCAAAAGGAATTCAAACACCCAACATAGAGGTCAGGTAGTTAGGTGCAAAAGGTTCATACTTCAGTGGGAACTGGGACCAGAAGGAGCGTACCAGACAGGCCACAGGTGATTTCAATTATAAAAGACTTCCCAGCAAACCAGGGACAGTGTGAGCTGGGCCAGAGAACAGGCCAGGCCAGGGTGTGGTTGAGCAGCTCTCAACAGGAAAACGACGAAGTCTAATGGAGGTCAGAATTCCCACTGCCTCGTTGCCTCACAGAGATGTGTCCCCACAACCTCCTCACTCCCTTCCACAAATCAATGTGACCTGTGTCCCAACTTATCACGAGAAAAACAAACAAGGAGGTGATGAAGGAGCCAGTGGCTGTCAGATTTTAGAGTATCTTTGAACACTTGAAGAGCATGTCTGCAATGAAGAACACAAGGCCCCGGCCCAAGGGATTCTAGCACAGGCAGTTCAGAACCACACTCTGGCAAACCCTGATTGCGTGGACGGGAAAGGGATCCTTTGCTGTGAGCACAGCAGCCCCCATTCATTCTGACAGCATAAAGGGACCTCATGCACTCAAAAATCCTCGGAGAGGTTTAGCCAGTAGTTCTTCAAAACTGTCCTACGTTACATGTATGGAGATTTAGGATGTGGACTTGGTTAACCAGGGCAGCCACCTTGGAGTGTGGTTAGTCACAGACTTAGCTAGTGTCCCTCCTTGCCCAGCCTGGAGTACTTAAGAAAAAACGGCTTGTCTTGTTGAAACCTTCCAGTTTTTAAAACTGCAAAGATCTTGTAAGCCAACACAGTCTGACACTTGTTTATGCTCATATAAGGTTTTCTCCCAGGTACCTTCACTTTTCCATGAAGATCTCAGGCAACAAAAAAGAGAACAGAGGTCAGCCTGCAGATGCCTCATCAAAACCCACAGATATGAGCCAGGCACAGTGGCTCATGCCTGTAATCCCAGCGCTTTGGGAGGCGGAGGTGAGAGGACTGTCTGAGCTTAGGGATTCAAGACCAGTCTGAGCAACATGGCAAGACCTCGGCTCTACAATAAATCAAAACATCAGCTGGGTATGATGGCGCATGCCTGTAGTTTCAGCTACTTGGAAGGCTAAGGCAGAAGAACCACCTGAGCCCAGCAGATTGAGGCTGTGGTGGCCCTGAGCATGCCACTGCACTCCATCCTGTGAGATGGAGTGAGATTCCAACTCAAAACAAACAAACATAAAAAAATAACCCATAGATATCAAAGCTTAGGACTCACTTGGGAACTGGTCACCTCCTCCACACCAAGTAAACACACCAACACAGTGCTTTGCCTGGAGATGAAGCTCTTTCAAGGTGGGAAAAATTAAGGTTTTCCAAATATCCTTGAACAAAGAAAGCAAATCCTTCCAACAGGGAAAAGTGGGAGTCTGAAAAAGAAACATCTATTCAACTTGTTTAGTCCTAAAAGTAAGAAACAATTGCCCCAAAGGCATGGCTGGTGGCAGGAGCCCAGAGGGCTCTGGAGCCTTCAGGTGAGACAAAAAAATGGACTGATGACACTCTGAAGCTCCTGAGCAGTGTGTGAGGAGCTCCGCAGGCAAGTCACTTGGCCTCTGTAGCTCATTTGACACAAGTGTGATATGAGGGAAATCTCCTTGGCCCTCTGCACAGAACCTGGGAAGGGTTCCATGACAGAAGCTATGGGACAGCTTTTGCTAAAATATTATTCCACAAACAAGTGCTTTTACCACATGACTGTCAGCCCTCTAAGAATTTTTTGAAAGTACATGTAGTTGCTCTACCCAGTAATGATAATTACTCCCTGAAAAAAATCTATTAATTGCAATGAAACTGCTCAGAACTTAGTAATCAGGTAAGTAGAGTGCTTGTGTCTAAGGAATCTAAACTTCAAACACCACCTTCTTTCATCATGCATTTTTCTGAAACAAAGAACAGAAATCACTACAAGAAAGTATAATATCTTTAAGCACTACACTTTCTTCATAGAACAATCAAACAAAGAAATGACAAGCTGTCCTATGTGACATAAAATGTGATTATCAGGAAATGGAAAGGAAAAAAAAGTGTACATTTGGCATCTGCGAGAGACTGAACATAAACCCCCCTTCACTCCTGTCCATGGTGTCTCCATGCTCAAAATTCTCTTGCCAACCTCCCCAGACCAACCTTCACTAACCAACCACCCAAATAGCCAGTGCTCCCCATTCCCTCCAGAAGACACACTCAGCAATGCCTGCTGGACCTCCTGGGCTGCCTGTGTACCTCACTCCCTACCAGCCAAGCTGTCTGTCCCCAAAAGTTGAACGCCCCAAACCTGTTTATGCCTGCTCTACTTCTTGCAATTATATGATTTAACTGTATAACATAATTAATATTATGTCATTTAATTGTATAATTTAATATTATGTAAACCACAGAAAGTTGAGAGCAAAAGAAAGACTGACTATTTGTGGAAGTCAAGTTAGATTCTTTAGAAAGATTTGGTAAAGGCAAGTAACTAAAAATATTTGTCAAATGAAGAACAGTTAAAGAATTGGGGAAAATCTTACAATTCTAGAAGTCTTATCTCAGATGGCTTGTAAGAGTCTTTCAGTACTTTTTCTAATTAGGTAAGCAGAGTAGAACAAATGGAGAAAGCATTCTGGGTGTGACTTCTGCAAGAAAGCCCAGAAGAACACAGATGAGTAATGCAGACTCGAAGAGAAGACCTCGGTCCTCTATCAAAAGATCTCTGCATGTGCATAGAGCATTCTCATCACCTTTTTATGACTCTCCACCTTAACTGACTGGTTATATTTTAAAATTCCTATATTAAAAAACTTCACAATTTTCTTCTTTCACTCTAAAACTAAAAGTCACAGGAAGCAGGGGAAGACTATATTATGAAACAGACTCCTTCAAAAATCTGAAGATCTTTTCAGAAAAATGTCCAACATGTTCAACAGTATGCAAGAACTAAATGAATAAGTAGGGGGAAAGTCAGGAATCTTATTTCTATGCTTGGCAAGTATATAAAGAAATAGTAGGCCAAATTGGACAGAAACTGAATGAAACACAAAGACAAAAGTGCAGATTAAAGGGAAATATGGTCAACAAGAAAGAAGGACAAGAGAAATGCACAGAATGAAAACCACATGGGACACAGAGACAGGAAAGTCCAACACTTTGAGAAACTGAAATCTGATGTGAAAAACAAATGTGAAAAAAAATCAAGCAGTGGTTAAAATTAGTGATTTGTAAAATTCCTACTGGGAAATTGCTCATGGCATAATTTTTTAGATAGTTGGTTTTATTCATATGTTTAAAAAGTAAAGTATGCACATGGTCAATGTCCCAAGGCAACAAGATGGTGAATGCTGGAAAGTGCGTCTCCACACCTTTTCCTATCAGTCCCCTCTCCCTCCCCAGAACAACCACACTGAAGGTTTCTGTTCCCTCCAGAAGACAGCCCATTCCCACAGGGGTGGGTGGGTGTGTGTGTGTGTGTATGTGTGTGTGTGAAACTAGCGTAAATTTAAGTGTAAATTTAGGGTGCAAAGTTATATATGTGTATAGACATGTAGATAGCTATAAAGAGAGAGATACATATTTAATACATATAAAATTAGGTCTCACAATTCAGTTATGAACTTGAAGTTATAAACTCAAAGTTTATAAATTCAAAGTTATGAAACACACACACACACACAAAGAAAAAAATGATAACAGTACATTTGCCTAATAGTAGCAGCTGCTATCACTGGGAGGTGGCATCTTAGTGATTTTTATTTTTTCTTAGTGCCTTTCCACATTCTCCAGAGTCTTTGTAGTAATCAAATATTGCAATAGTCAAAAAATATTGTAGACAATAATAGTTAAGTTAAATAAATATTTATAAGTGAAGTTGTTACATATTTAGATGCCTGAGACTTCTTAGAATTAAAAAAAATATCCGCCGGGCTCGGTGGCTCAGCTTGTAATGCCAGCACTTTGGGAGGCTGAGGTGAGTGGATTGCCTGAGCCCTCAGGTTCGAGATCCTGGGCAACTTGGCAAGACCTCATCTCTACAATAAATCAAAAAATTACCCGGGTGTGGTAGCACACACCTGTAGCTCTAGCTACTTGGAAGGCTGAGGCAGGAGGATCACTGGTGCCCAGCAGGTCGAGGCTGCGGTGGCCGGGAGCGGCCCTGTACTCCAGTCTGAGTGACAGTGAGACTCCAACTCAAACAAAACAAAACAAAACAAAAAAACAAAAACAAAAAATCCTATCCAAAAAGGTAAATCTGGAAATGTTATGATGTACTTTTAATGCATATGTAAATGCACATATAGGTGCTCAAAAAATGCCCTATACAAATGTAAACTATCAATATTATTGAAAAGCAAATGCAGAAGGAATTACAGTATTTTAACTTTACTCTTGCTCTCCTGCTCAGTATTTAATCAGCCTTTGTTGTTTTAACCACCTTCATATTCTGAGGCATAGTTTAGAAGCGCTTCTTCAGAAAGACAAGTAAACCGGTAGTTAAATATCTAGAGAGTCCCGGACAACCTTTGCACAGTGATCCAGTCAGTGGGATTTGATCAGGGAAGGGGATGAACTTGAAGTTATAAACTCAAAGTTTATAACTTTGAGTTAATTCAAAGCAGGCCCTGTAAAATCCACGGCCAAAACCAAAAATAATTAGCCGGGCATGGTGGCACATAACTGTAGTACCAGCTAGTTGGGAGGCTGAGGTGGGAGGATCACTTGAGTCCAGGAGTTCAAGACCAGCCTGGGCAACATAGCAAGACCCCTCTGTCTCTATAAAAAAAATATTTTCTAATATTAGCTGAGCATGGTGGTGTGCACCTGTAATCCCAGTTACTTAGGAGGCTGAGGCAGGAGAATTGCCTGGACTCAAGAAGTTGAGGCTATGCTGAGCCATGATCATGTCTCTGCGCTGGTCTGGGGGACAGAGCAAGATCCTATCTCTAAAAAATAAAAACTACAGCCAGCATTAAGGAAAGTAAGCAGTCTTCCTCAGGAGAACTGGCACATTCCAGGCCCCTCTCCTAACCCAGACCCCACATGCCCCCACCGGGGCGACAGGCCTCCAGCCTTGTCTCCAGCAGGACCAAGTGCTGACTCAGGGGCTGCTAAGCCTCATGGGCTAGCAGAGGTCAGGGTGAAGTATCTACCATCTGGGGCTAGTGCTTAGTGAGGTCCCATCTGTCCTTGAGCCAAGAATCACAAACACTTTCCTGTGAAAGGGAACGCAAGGGAAAAACCAAAAGGTGAGGCTGAACAGCAGGCACACACCCACCACTACCCTCTGCACTAACCACTCCACTAACAGCTCCTAAAGTCCCAGCCCACTGCTACACAATGACCTCATCACTCCGCGGTCCCATCTGAGAAATGAATCTCACCCAGAGTCACATCTACACAGCACGATGTCAGAGTGGGAAAAATGCAGGTCAAGCCAGAGTGCACAGAGAGTTTTTGTTTGTTTGTTTTTTGTTTTTTTGAGTTGGAGTCTCACTCTCTTGCTCAGGCTGGAGTGCAGTGGCACGCTTGTGGCCACCACAGCCTCAACCTGCTGGGTTCAGGGGATCCTTCCACTCCAGCCTTCCAAGCAGCTGTAACTACAGGCGCGAGCCACCACACCCACCTAATTTTTTTATTTATTGTAGAGACGAGGTCTCGCCAAGTTGCTCAGGTTAGTCTCGAACCCCTGGTCTCAGGCAATCCTCTTGCCTCAGCCTCCCAAAAGTGCTAGGATTACAGGCTTGAGCCACTGCGCCCAGCTGAGAGCTTTTACACAAAACATATCGAGTCAGATGGCTGGTCTCATCTGTCTTGGCAATTCACATCTTTTGTTGCCACACCCTTTCTAAAAACCCACATGCCACACACACTACGTGGCGCTGTATAGAAACTCAAACATGAAACATGGGCGAAACTCAAACATGAAATATGAAACAGCAGGCGAAAGGGGCCCCCACTGTCCCTTGCTGGGACTCATCTCTTGCTCTGCCCAAGGTCAGACGTGAACTCTCAAGCCAGGGAGGTTGTAGGTCCTGACCTTGGCACATGCAGAACAGACTCCTCTCTTCAAGGCAAACACACCTCAGTGTGACTCATAAGACCTGAAGGGTGATTAGGTGTGCAGACACACACAAAGAGCACACCAGTGCACTGACGTACGGGGAAGCCCTGCCTCCCATGAGCGTACCACGTGGAGTTCCAGAAACAGACCTGCACTTTTACCTAGTCAAACCCTCCCTTTTATTCTAATCACAAAACTGTATTTCTGGGAACATCCCCTGTCATGAGAACTTACAGTTTTGATAGCTGGGTGGGCATAGGTCCCCAGGTGGTCATGTTCTGGACTGCTCTCCCTGGTAATTAGCAGGATAGCTAAACTGAGGACATAAGCCAGGACCTGCAAGGGCCAACAGGGAGATAGCACTGAATGAGGACAGGAGCCAGGGCCCGCAGGGCTACCCAAGGGGACAGCACTGACTGAGGACATGAGCCAGGACCCACAAGGGCCACTAAGGGGACAGCACTGACTGACGAAGGACATGAGCTGGGATCTGCAGGGGCCATTCAAGGGGACAGCACTAACTTAGTACACAAGTCAGGACCTGCAGAGGCCCCCCAGGGGAACAGCACTGACTGAAAACATAAGCCAGGACCTGCAGGGGCCAACCAAGAAGACAGCACTGACTGATTAAGGACATAAGCTGGAGTCTCAGGGGCCACCAAGAGGACAGCACTAACCAGAACTGAAGCCCCCAGAGAGCAGAATGAAGAGGGGAAGGGATGCTCCCGAGGACACTCTCAGCATTGGAATGCAGCAGGCCTGAACCATCGCTCACCATCTCCTCATCTATAAGAGGCGGGAATGCCCTTTTTTCCTTTGGCTTCTCTGAGGCAGGTTTCTAGCTCTTTCAAACAAAAGTCCTGATTAATACATGAGCGTTTGATGGGGAAAATGGAACTGGATTCAGCAGAGCTTATAATATGTTTTGAATGTTTAATCAGCATTCGTTTAAAGTAGCTCAGCGCGCCCACCTCTACACCAGGGTAGGCTGGGGTCATCCTCTGTGGGCTGACACCTGACCACACCCACCACCACTGGGGCTTTCTCTTAAGCCATCCTCACACGTCCAGTCAGCATAGGCAGGCCTGCAGTCACTCATCTCTGCTCCGTTGCACAGTGACTTCAAAATGCCTCAGAAGGCAACCAGGTCCCCTTGTTCCCAAGCTCCTAAAGGGATGATGCATCACTGGGAGTAATCGAAAACCACTTAATAGATATTACATTCTATTGTGCCCAAGAGAACTTGTAAATCCTCCAAATTAAATGCATTGAATTCCTTTCAGTGAATTCCAGCATCAAAAACATCATTTATAATAGCAAAATGCCATACTCAATACTTTCCAAGTATCAGCATACAGCATTGATGATATCTGCAATGAAGGGGAACACGTAGCTTGTACACTTTGATTATGGTGAGTTCTTTAATCCCACAGTATTTTGAGTACAATAAATTGTAAACATTCGCTGTAAGAAGTTCATAGGACAAGACAGAAGCGTGTCTTTGCAAGGTCAGCTCCCATTACAACTACCTCCTGAGCAAATAACTGGTACTTCCTTTTAGGCACAAATCCCACCTGTGGTTAGATTTCTTGAGGACCCTCAGCATCCTCCCTCAGCTCCCCATCCTAATGAACCCATGCCACCTATGAAAAGCTGAACAGTTGTCTTCACTTGTTTATGTGTCTCCCCACATACACAGCTCTCAGATGACTTGAGTCTAGTGCCATGTCTGGCCGGCACTCTATAAACACAAACTGAATAGATTTAATGAACTATTCTTGTCAGAATTTTACCACAATAACTGGTTTGCAACCCATACGTCACTGTGCAGTTTCAAGCATCAAGGAACATATTGGAGAGACGTCTTGGGAATTTGGTGTCTGTCTTCCCTTCAAGAACTGAGGGTCCAGAGGAAGCTTCTTGGGCATGAGCTTTCAACCTTGGGGAATTGGATTTGCAGCCCTGGCTAGAATGACCTGGATAAGGGGTTGGTGGCTGGCCTACCAAAAGGCTGCAGCTCTAGAATGGGCACAAGAAAGACACCTGGACTTCAGGATGGCCAGGCCTGAGCGTTCCACTCTAGGAGCAATCAAAAGTGTCCTACAGTGACTAAGCAACTCATCAAGACCTGATCTCAAGGTATTTCAGTGCAACTCACACAGAGAGGGCTATCATGTAGTAGAAGGACAGAGAAAAAGAGAAAGTAAAAACTGAGACTCTGAAACAGGAGCAGTCAAAAATGAGCAAAAGCTGTGAGGACCTTAAAGAGAAGGAAATAAAGAGGCTGCAAAATAAAAGGCAGAAGGAAAAGACAGAGCAGGAAGCTGGGTGAGTATCAGGAAGAATCACAGCTATCCTGTGGCCTGACAGTGCCTCCATAACACAATGTAAAGAGTCAACTCATCCAAGAGCATGTGAAGAGACAGTGCCGTGAGTCTCCAGCTACCTCTACCTCTGGAAAAGAGCTGAGGAAGTCAGTTATCAAAGTAGATACTAGAAATTAATTAGAAATTATTGCTTAAATGTGAGATGTCCGAGACTCAGGACCTGAGGCATCTCACCGCTCCATTGACAGGCATATAAACAGCACATTCACAAGGAGTAGGACCTAGCAGGTTCTGCACTCAGGCACATGGTATTTGGAAGATTCCAGGGGCCCAATGCCATCAGTGAGCCTAACTGAATCCTGTCTCTACAACATTGTCATATTTTCCTCAAGTGAATCTCTTAAGCAACACAAGGAATACCTAAAAAGGGCTGAGACATAGACCACCAAACCTACAAAGTAGGTTGTGGGTGGATTTTGTGTCTTCTTACAAATACATATTTGCTCTCACACCCTGAGGGTGGGGCACTGGAAGAAAACCTACAATCGACACCTGCCTCCAATTACTGCGGTAAGTTAGTTAGGGGTGTAGACTCAGGTGGCACTACTCAGAAACCAAGACATGAAGAGGCTTAAACAAGAGCAGCACTTTATCTTCTACTTAAAGGAAACTCACATTTCAACACAGAATGATAAGAATTACCACAAGGTCTCGCCAAGTTGACATGAGAGTACAGGGAGAGATATTAAGTCGTAAATCAAAAGTGAAGATTTATGTCAAAGAGGGTTCTTGGAGGATGTGAATGCTGACCAATCAGGTTTAGATCAAAAGATGTTTACATTTGCCAAAGTAACCCTCAGGCCCTCAGCTACCTGGAAATCCTTCTAAATTTCCCCAGGCAGCTTTCTGATCTGTCTCATGACAGCTATTTCTTACTGTCTCTCTTGTCCTCAACATTTCTAGACAGCCACTGTCTCACTCACAGAAGATGACCTCACCTCCCACTTTAGAGCAAACAGGGATACAGTCCATTAGCAGAGAAGCCCTGCTATTCAAAGATGACAAGGACTAGAAGCCAATAATTATTTTTACCAGTCACAAGAAGATGCACTTCACATGCAATCACTCTTCTCTAGAAACATCATTTTGTTTCAATTCTGCCCAGTGGCATGGGTTATTTCTAGTAATTCGGCTACACCTTGGAAGAGGTTTGGGAGCCCAGCTAATGGAAGTTTCAGAATAACCAACAAAAGTTACAAACTTAAGTTTATAACTTCACTGTAGCCTGCAGGTGCTGGAACTCCTTCAAGTTATTCATTCACTCCTGAAATAAGCATGATGCAACAGATAGTGAGCTAGGCCCTGGGCACACAGAAGAAGCTAAAACAGGCCACTGCTTAGATACTATTGAGGAAACCGCTAACAAACAAGTAAGCAAGTAAGCAAAGCATAACAAATGGTGATCAGTGTTCGAGTCACACCCTTCAACAAAGCTATGCCTCCAGGCACTCTCTCCCCTCCCCGCACCAGATTCCTGGACAAGATGAAGCTGTGACAAAGAAACATGGTAGAAAGTCGCAGCGAATTGTAGGTCTAGTGACATCTGCAACTGAACTCTGATTTGCAGAACAATTGTCTGGAGATGTCATGTTGAAATGTGACCCCCAGTGTTGGAGATGGGGCCTGCTGGGGAAGGTGTTTGAGTCATGAGGGTGGATTCCTTGTGAATGGCTTGGTGCTGTTCTTGTGGTAATGTTTACATTCTTGCTCTGTTAGTTGAGGCAAGACCTAGTTGTTTAAGAGAGCCTGGGACCCCCCCCCACTCTCTTGCACCAAGTGACACACCTGCTCCCCTTCCCCTTCTGCCATGATTGTAGCTTCCTGAGACCTCACCAGTAGCAGGTGCCAGTGTCATGCAGAAACATGAGCCAAATAAATCTCTTTTCTTTGTAAATCACCCAGTCTCAGGTATTCCTTTACAGCTAGGCAAAAAGGACTAGGACAGAAGCTATCTCCCAGATATCTGAGATGGGGCAGAGGGTTTCGTAGAACAGATTTCAGAATAGCAATGACAAAAAAAAAAGTAAAAGGAGGGACCCCAAGAAACTTAGAATAAACTTGGTTCACATTTTGCCTCAGCATAACCATTTTTTAAATTATAATTTATCAGTGTCAGAGGAAGCACAAAATTTCATATATTCCAAGTGGGAATATAAATTTGCAGAACTTCTCAGAAGGGTAATTTTGCAATATGTACAAAAGTATGTATAGCTTTTAAGCCAGCAATTCCTCATGCAGGAACTAAGCCCAAGGGAAAAAAATATTAACTGCAGAGTCACTAATAACTAATGAAAGACTGAAAACAACACAAATATTAACAATAGAGAAAATAGGTTTTAGGACATACATAAAATCCATTAAAATCACAAAAAAATAACCAGGACAAGAGACCAGAGAATCCCAGCTTGGACAACAGATCCAAGTCAACAATGACCAAGGGAAGACAGGGTTGGAGTGAGACTGTGCTTTGCACTCTGCCCTCCAGTTTAAAAGACCAAGAGGGGACTGTGAAGCCTACATGGTCACCCAGAAAAGAGACACCAGGAGTAAGGATGAGTATGGCCTACATCAGGAATGAACAGATTTCCCCTCATGTAAAACTACACGGAGAAGAAAAAACAAGTTTGGGGTTTTTTTGTTGTTGTTTGTTTGTATGGACTGCTACAACAAAACACCTCAAACTGGGTGGCTTAATAAACAACAGACATTTATTTTTCACAGTCATGGAGGCCGGAAGTTCAAAATCAAGGCACAGGCAGATCCGATGTCTGGTGAGTGTTAGTGTCCAGATAGGGTGAGGGTGGATGGAGAGGCGAGGAGAGGATGGGGGAGTGAGGGGCACAGCACCACCGGAGCTGGCAAGCCAGAGGTGCACACTGGCAACCTGGAGATCTGAGCAATGCAAAGAATTGCAACACACAAAGAGGAGAGAGAAGATAAGATTTATTTAAGAAAAGTCCCCCAACCCCCCACAGACAGGGAGCAGGCCTACACTCTAGATGAGTATGGCGCAGCAGCCCCTTGAGACCTGGCTGTAATCCTTTCCCTTGAGGGTGCTGCAATCAGGTAGATATGACTGCCATGACTTCCTCACTGACCATCTGGGAATGTCTTGAAGATCCTGTGACACAGATCCAGGAATGGCTGCCCATATTCTCACAGCCCCTAGAGAAGGGCGTGATGAGGTTCCCAGTGCTCCTGTAAATTCCTGAATAACATTCCTTAGAGTTAATGGAGGATGCATTTCCCTTTATCTCCTATGTATTCCCAGCAGGCAGCTTTGGGGGATTCTTGATTTTTCTGTAGACAGCACCTAATCTACAGGAGGATTGAATTCCCATTAGCTTCCCCTTCTGAGCTGTCACAAGTCCTGCGATCTGCATAACTTATGTAATGCGTGAAGTCTTAGGCCTTGTAAATTCCCTTTACTTTAAGGGCAAGCTTGATTGCTGCTATGAGATATCTGACACCTGGCACCAGGAAGTCTGTCTGTGGAAAGACAAAGTTGGCAAAGTTAATTTTATCTAGACTGTGCATTTCTCCAAAAACATAGCTTCTACTTTCTCATCATTGTATTAAGGTTTAGGAAGAAGGTTAAAAAATGCATTTCCCACTCTCGGTCTATCCTGTCAGTGAGGGCCCCTCTCTGTCTCATAGAGGATACCTTCTCGTGGTTTCCCCATGTGGTAGAAAGGACAAGGTTGCTCTAGGGGCTTCCCTCTTAAGGGCACTAAGCCCCTTCACAAGGGCTCACCTACATGACTCACTTATCTCCTAAAGACCCCACTCCGAATCCTATCATGTTGGAAGTCAGGTTGCAATATACAAATTTAAAGGAGCACAAGCATTCAGACACAGTACATGAGTCCTACCTGAACATCTTACTGCATAAAAGGCACAAGACATATATAAAGTTGTACTTTATGATAAGAGTACACTTCAGATAAATGGGCAAACAAAAGATTATCGAACAATAGTACAGTGACTATGATTCATCACTGCTTGGAAAGAACATTTGTAGGCTCCATACAAATACAAATAAGGTTAAAGACTTAAGTATACTTTTCAAAAGAAAAGGAATCACCACATCATCTACTTTTGAGTATCCTGCTTAAACTGCACAAGTAATTCTACTGCTCTTGCAACAATGAATACAATGCATGCCCAAGGCACCAAAGTAAGTGAATGAAAAAACTGAGCTCAAACACACATGATTATATAATTTTGGAGTGGAGGTGACATCCTAAGTAGAATGCAAAGGTAGAAAACATACAGAAAAAAACTCATACACTGAACTACCAAAACACAAAAATCTTTATCCAAAGCTTTATGAACATACTCAAGAAGCAAACTGAAAACTGGGAAAAATATTTGCAATATCACTGATTAAGAGTTGATAGCCTTGCAGGGCATGGTGGCTAATGCCTATAATCCCAGCACTTTGGGAAGCAGAGGCAAGAGGATTGCCTGAGCCAAGGGTCTGAGACCAGCCTGGACAAACTTGGCCAGACCTCATCTGTACATACATTTTTTTTTTTGAGTTTGAGTCACACTTTGTTGCCCAGGTTGGAGGGCACACTCACAGTCGCCATAGCCTCAACCTTCTGGGCTTAGGCGATCCTTCTGCCTCAGCCTTCCAAGTAATTGGATCTACAGATGCACACCACCACGTCCAGTTAGTTTTTGTGACTTACTGTAGAGACGAGGTCTCACCAAGTTGCCCAGGCTGGTTTCGAAGTCCCCAGGCTCAGGTAATCCTCTAGCCTCAGCCTCTCAAAGTTCTGGGATTATAGGCTGAGCCACCACGCCCCGCCTCTACAATAAATTTTTTTAAAAATTAGCCAGACATGGTGGCATGTGCCTGTAGTTCCAGCCGGACATGGTGGCATGTGCCTGTAGTTCCACTGCTGATGTGGAAGGATAACCTGAGTCCACCAGGTCAAACTACAGTAGCTGTATTCATGCTACTGTACTCTAGCCTAGGCAACAGAGTAAGACTCCAACTAAAAAAAAAGTTGATAGCCTTAAAATATACAGGGCTTTTTATAAATCAAATAACTCCCAAAAATGTTCAAAGAACATAGACAAGCAGTCTTATATGGAATAATATAGACTGCTGTACATAAAAAGTTCAATTCCATTAGAAAAGTTAAAAATTGTATTCAAAACTGGTATTTTTACCTATCAAATTCAGAATTTTTAAAAATTATAATGTATCAGTGTCAGAAGAAACACAAAATTTCATATATTCCAAGTGGGAATATAAATTTGCAGAACTTCTCAGAAGGGTAATTTTGCAATATGTACAAAAGTATGACAGCTTTTAAGCCAGCAATTCCTCTTGCAGGAACTTAGCCTAAGGGAAAAAAAAATATTAACTGCAGAGTCACTAATAACTAATGAAAGACCAAAAACAACACAAATATTAACAATAGAGGAAACAGGTTTTAGGACATACATAAAATACCATTAAAATCATGTGATAATCGACATGGGAAAATATTACTAATATAATATAAACATAAAATATTGCTAGCCAGGCTCAGTGGCTCAGCCTGTAATCCCGCACCTTTGGGAGGCTGAGGTGAGTGGATTGCCTGAGCCCACAGGTTCGAGACCCGCCTGGGCAGCGAGACCTCATCTCTACAATAAATCAGAAAATCATGCGGGCGTGGGAGCGCACGCCTGTAAGT